>NC_060952.1:74912539-74914322 GCF_022045245.1 Lucilia cuprina
CGACAACACCTCCTCTTTGTGCATACCAAATTTCATTAAAATCGGATTAACCGTTTAGAAGTTACCGAATTATTTCCCTCTTTTTTTTTTCCTATACCACTGTGCGACCTTATAATACCCAACACATGTTACAAAAAGTAAATGTAAATTAGTTTTCATAATAAAACATTTAAGTTGAATTGTACCTTGTATAATAACATAATTATATATAATTATAAAGTTCATGAGGATCATCTATGGTAATATCGAACTTGGCTTGTAACTTTTTGTCGACATACGAGTATATTAAACATAATAATGAATTTAAAAGCCCTAGTCGATGGGTTTCAGTTGTATGGGAGCCAGATGAAATAATGGACCGATCTTAAACATCAATAGGCTTCGTCCCTTGGACAATATAAGATCATTTACGACCCCACTAAAGTGGCGTAGGGTATAGAAATGTTTCTTTGAGAAAAATATTAATTGCGGAAAGGAATTTTATGAGCAGTATTGGAACAGAGTTGGAATTTAAAAACATGCTTTGTAGAGTGTCAATAACATGGCAGGTCGTCATCGCAATGTCTTTACTTATCACTCTTTTGGGTGCTTTATATTGATTTCTTCGTAATACCTGAAACGGGAAGAGTGTTAGTATACTTGGACCTAAACACTTTGGATTCTTAAAATAAACCAGTTTGACACTCAAAGGAGTCTTTCGGAAACTACTATGGCTGAGCAATTATAGAGGAATTGAGTGGTACTCTCTTTTTCCTCCTCATCCTATCAGCTCATGCATACACCACAGTTAAGTTGCATAGGTTAACTCTCGAAATATGAAGAGGGTTCTTGGGATCAGTGTTGGTTGAATCACTGAATGATGGTGGAATGATGGAAACCTAAGTCGACAATCTACTAGCTCATATAGCTTTTAACGTACAGATCAAGTTGATAGCAGTGTTCCTACAAAGAGGCCGGTTTACCCTCTTGCTAGTGAGGAGCACACCTTGGCAAGAGAGTCCGCAACTAACTAACTAACTAACTAACTAACTAACTAACTAACTAACTAACTAACTAACTAACTAACTAACATACTATCTAACAAACTAACTAACTAAGTAACTAACTAACTAACTAACTAACTAACTAACTAATTAACTAACTAACTAACTAACTAACTAACTAACTAACTAACTAACTAACTAACTAAATAACTAACTAACTAACTAACTAACTAACTAACTAACTAACTAACTAACTAACTAACTAACTAACTAACTAACTAACTAACTAACTAACTAAATAACTAACTAACTAACTAACTAACTAACTAACTAACTAACTAACTAACTAACTATCTAACTAACTAACTAACATACTATCTAACAAACTAACTAACTAACTATCTAACTAACTAACTAACTAACTAACTAACTAACTAACTAACTAACTAACTAACTAACTAACTAACTAACATACTATCTAACAAACTAACTAACTAACTAAATAATTTACTTACTAACTAACTAACTCACTAACTAACTAACTAACTAACTAACTAACTAACTAACTAACTAACTAACTAACTAAATAACTAATCAAGTACTAGTTGCAAGTTTATATTTTCAATGTACGACTTACAAATTAGAATAGATGAAGAGAAAACAAGTAGGAAAGTATAGTCGGACATGGCCGGCCATATGATACCCTACACCATGAGTATATTTTTAAAATTTTTACTTTTTATAAAATTTTTATTTTTTGTAAAGAAACTTTTATGTTGAATATTACCATAATTCCAAAA
>NC_060952.1:74914422-74916193 GCF_022045245.1 Lucilia cuprina
TAGTAAGTTAGTAAGTTAGTAAGTTAGTAAGTTAGTAAGTTAGTAAGTTAGTAAGTTAGTAAGTTAGTAAGTTAGTAAGTTAGTAGGTTAGTAAGTTAGTAAGTTAGTTAGTTAGTTAGTTAGTTAGTTAGTTAGTTAGTTAGTTAGTTAGTTAGGTAGGTAGGTAGGTAGTTAGGTAGTCAGGTAGTTAGGTAGTTAGTTAGTTAGTTAGTTAGTTAGTTAGTTAGTTAGTTAGTTAGTTAGTTAGTTAGTTATTTAGTTAGTTAGTTAGTTAGTTAGTTAGTTAGTTAGTTAGTTAGTTAGTTAGTTAGTTAGTTAGTTAGTTAGTTAGTTAGTTAGTTAGTTAGTTAGTTAGTTAGTTAGTTAGTTAGTTAGATAGTTAATTAGATAGATAGATAGTTAGTTGTGCGTCTTTCATATATATTTCTTCTAGTCTATGACATTAGATTTTTCTCAAAGTTTTGATATATTCCTTACGGTAATTACAATGAAGTACATTTTCATATCCGTTTTTTTTTTCAATTCCAGCAACAACAAGAGCTTGCCACAGTATTCAAGATAAAAAGTATCAAAGTCAGCGTTGACGTCATCATCATCATTACTAACGAAACAAAATTTAATCATCTTGGGAACATCCGTTAAAAAAAATACAATTTTCATACATATGACAATCACAATTTAGACAATTAGTTATTTACACATAACACAAGGTGTTTCTTCACACATGAACATCAAAAATCAAAATTAAATTTCTCCCCACCGAAAACTAAAACGGAAGTTAATTATATAAGAATCATGAACCTGTTTCCTCAAACATTGGAAAACAATTTAATTGTAACAAACAAATCTATCTCGGAAGGGTGTTAAGATCTTCAATTTTATATTAAAAATTTAATTAAAAACATCTCTCTACACACTCCTTTAAGTTGTGTGTGAATTTTTCATTAAATCCGGTTAGTTTTTATAAAAATTAAATTTAAAACCTCTACAAAATCTACACACTCTATTAATTTGTGTGTGAAATTTTCGTTAATTCATTTGTTTAAAATAAAAAATCAAAAATAATTACCATAAAAACAACATTATTATATCCTTATTAGAAAACTAAGGACAACCTGTCCAAAGTACAACAAGTTGAGAGTAATATTTTCCCAGCAGTTATAGAAATATGCATATATAAAAAATAATAATGTTGAATATTATTCCACGCTATTTAGCACCTGAAAAATAAAAAAAAGAAAACACCCCTAAAATAAAAAACACACAACTATTACATTAAATAAGGAAAAGCAACATGAAACACCTGTGGCTTGAAAGAAGGATATTTAAGGATATTTTTTACAAAAAAAAACATTTTGTTTATTTCCCATAATGGTCATGCTGGTTGAAGCTGAAAAGTCATTTTAAAAAATTTGAAATTTAAATTAAGCAATCACAACTTTTAAATCGGGAGAAATTTTAAAAACAATATCCAAAATGTCATGGTTAAATGGGTGAGAATTTTCAAGGGTTTAGTTTGGTTTGATTTTTTTATGGAAATTATTAAAATGTGGTGGTTTAATAGTTACAAGTTTAACATGTTCAATGATTTACTGTTTTAGTGAAAGCAAAGAAATTAAAAATTTAGTTATAACAAGCAAGAATATATAGTCGGGCGAGGCCGACCCACAGTGGTATAGGAAAAAAAAAAGAGGGAAATAATTCGGTAACTTCTAAACGGTTAATCCGATTTTAATGAAATTTGGTATGCACAAAAAGGAGGTGTTGTCGA
>NC_060952.1:74916293-74919156 GCF_022045245.1 Lucilia cuprina
GTTTGTTAGTTTGTTAGTTTGTTAGTTTGTTAGTTTGTTAGTTTGTTAGTTTGTTAGTTTGTTAGTTTGTTAGTTTGTTAGTTTGTTAGTTTGTTAGTTAGTTAGTTTATCAGTTAGTTAGTCAGTCAGTCAGTCAGTTAGTTAGTTAGTTTGTTAATTAGTTAGTTAGTTAGTTAGTTAGTTAGTTAGTTAGTTAGTTAGTTAGTTAGTTAGTTAGTTAGTTAGTTAGTTAGTTAGTTAGTTAGTTAGTTAGTTAGTTAGTTAGTTAGTTAGGTAGTTAGCCTTCTTCGCATTACAAGCCCTAAAATGGTAGCCCACTAATAAGGACATTTGTCTAAAAGTGAACTTTTCTGATTTAGTAATTACATTTGTACAAAATTGTTAAAGTTTTTCATTTTGTAACATTTGCAAATCTATTACAAATATCTCAAGGAAATCTATTTATCGTGATTAACAATTTCTTGCACTATCCTCGTATGCATCTTAGCCCATTACCCCAATGTTGATAATAAAGAAAAGATACAAAAGTTGTTTTCTTCTTTATTTTGGAATAAACAAGCAACGTCCTCAAATCCTCCCCAAGAAAAACAGGCTAAACACACACATTCTTACAAAAAACAGACAAAAAAATAAAAATCTTGTCTTGGGGACCCTTTGAGTTGGATATTTTTTTAGTCCAGTCGAATGAGTGTTGTAAGCGCAGGTAAAGATTGTACAATATTGGTGTTGTATGGCACAAAACAAACATAAACTGAAACAAAAATGTATTCAAACTCAAGTGAATAATAATAATAAAGTGAAAAGTAAACGAAACAAACTGGTTTGAATGCGGCCAACAAATGTAAGAAACGTATTCCTGTTGCTGTTTGCGGCCAAAGGAGTTTCTTCTTCTCTGTTGACTGTTGTTTCACTGTTGACTAACACAAGAAGAAACCAGTTTGAACCTTTAAAGGTTCATATTGTGTAGTTTCGAATCCTCATTTATTTAATACAAATACAAAGAAACAATCACACACATTTGTGTTGATCATGAGTTGGCGTTTTTAATGTCCTTCTACCATAAAATAAAAATCTTGTATGGCATACGAAGTAGTAATATTTATATGGTTAAACGTGTTGCTTTTATATCCACAAAACTGGGATCGTTTTGTCAAGATAAACAACAACAACTACAAAAGCAACAAAAAGAAACCAACAACCAACCATCATCATCCAGCGAACAAATTTAGTGTCGTCCGTCTAATAGGATAAAAGCAGAATTTGGTTTTTGTGATTGAATATATGGATGTATGACTTTGTGGAAAAGATTGGAGTTAATGGAATGATTGTATTGCCTGCTCTTTGCACATATCCCTGTCTGTCCTTTTTTATCATTTTTATCGTTATTTCTTTCTTCCTTTTTTTAAATTCTTTAATGTTGTGATTCCTTTTTTCAGGTTTTCTTCCCTCTTTTCAATGTTGTTTACATTGCATTTGTTTGATTAAATATTCTTCTTCATGTTTTATGGACTCTCATCGCTCTTTTCTTGTAGTTATTTTATTTGATTTGGCCAAAAGGTTCGTATCGAACGATCGAGTGTATCGTTCGTACGAACGATCGAGTGTATCCTTTTAAGTAAATTTTGTATATTCATATAGTGTCGTCTGTAAGGTATGGACTGTACTTTTATTTTATTAGATTTCTACTTCATGATTTGAATATATTATTAGTTGTTTGTTTGTGTTTTTGTTGTAAAGGAATTAAATTTTAGAAAATAGAAAGAACACTTTTTGAAATTAGGGAATTTTAAGGATATTATGTATTAATTTATATTTCCTTTAGTAACACTTTCACTCAAACTATATTTTACTAGATTTGATTGATACACTTGACAAATAAAAAGACCACCTACTTATAAAAAATACTTTCTCTTTGTTTCAGAAATTTGGAGTTTTTTTCTGTGATTAAACACAACTTCGAATGTGGTTTCAAAACACAGCCAATAGGTTAAATGATTCCAAGGAAAGGCTAGTGCGGACTTTTCTCATGAATTGCAATATCGCAAAGATAAGCGGAGATCTTCAATATAACATATCCCGAAGGGGTTCTCGTGTTGAGCTGTCATACACGTCTATGCGCTTGTTGCCTTTTTGAAAGCCATGATGGTCGTTTTATTTCATGCCTTATATGTTCGTCCAACATTTTATGTTTAAAAGAGGAAAATCTAGTCGAAAGAAATTTTCTGAAATAAGAACGACATTAACTTTTCTAATTATAATTTTAATCGAGTTATGATAATTACTATGTTTAGACTTTTGATTGGGATGTATTTACGATTAGATGTTATTTGTCGTGCTGAATATATTATTCCTAAAGCCTAAACTACGCTAAATTACTGAAATATACTGAATCGATTTAATACTTATTTATATGCACTTTTTTAAACACTAGTACTTAAACCAAAACTATGCTTAGTTGTCTGGTCTAAAAGTACCAGATTAATATAGGATAAGGGTTTAGTAAGCGCTTTCTAAAATTCATTGCCCGAAATTTAAAAGGTGTCGGTACTTGAAAATTGCATTTGTTGAGATCACTTCTATGTTCTTGGATTAGGTGGCGAGTCTACTCCCGGACAACGGGGAGCTAGCATCCAAGGATATGATAAGATAATGAAAAGATATTTGCCAAATGATATTCAAGTTCTCAAGCACTTAGGACTTGACGGTCTAAAGCCTACAACAAGCTCTAAAATTTGAACTAAAAAACCGATGATTGCAATATCTTTCTATCTATCTATCTATCTATCTATCTATCTATCTATCTATCTATCTATCTATCTATCTATCTATCTATCTATCTATCTATCTATCTATCTATCTATCT
>NC_060952.1:74919256-74928440 GCF_022045245.1 Lucilia cuprina
CTAACTAACTAACTAACTTACTAACTAACTAACTAACTAACTAACTAACTAACTAACTAACTAACTAACTAACTAACTAACTAACTAACTAACTAACTTACTAACTAAATAACAAACTAACAAACTAACTAACTAACTAACTAACTAACTAACTAACTAACTAACCAACTAATTAACTAACTAGCTAACTAACAAACAAACAAACTAACTAACTAACTAACTAACTAATTAAATGACTAACTAACTAACTATCTATCTAACTAACTAACTAACTAACTAACTAACTAACTAACTAACTAACTAACTAACTAACTAACTAACTAACTAACTAACTAATTAACTAACTAACGAACTAACTAACTAACTAACTAACTAACTAACTAACTAACTAACTAACTAACTAACTAACTAACTAACTAACTAACTAACTATCTAACTAACTAACTAACTAACTAACTAACTAATTAACTAACTAACTAACTAATTAACTAACTAACTAACTAACTAACTAACTAACTAACTAACTAACTAACTAACTAACTAACTAACTAACTGACTATTAACTAATAAACTAACTAACTAACTAACTAACTAACTAACTAATTAACTAACTAACTAACTAACTAACTAACTAACTTACTAACTATTTAACTAAGTAACTAACGCGCAAGATTACGGGCATGATCATGAGCACCTCACGAACACTAATTCCTCAGATAACTAACTAATTAACAAACTAACTAACTAACTTACTAACTAACTGACTATCTAACTAAGTAACTAATGCGCAAGATTACGGGCATGATCATGAGCACCTCACTAATACTAATTTCTCAGATATTATTGATAATAATGCCGCGCAATGTTAACCTGAAAGTACAATTGAGATGTCCCAACTTTGGGCGTACAAGAGCTAGTATCCCCTAACTACCTCAAATATAAAAAAAAAATCAAAATTATTCAGGTCCAAAACAAATGAAAAAAGTACTACATTTGAATAATATGAAAACTGAAACTTTTAAATTTACTACAACAAATTTGGCATGAGAATTATCAGAAGCTACTAAAGTTCTATATAAAACATATAACCTAATATTATTATATTAGACTACACGACAAATTCTCCTGAATTTTTATTTCATACAATTAGGCAAACTTTAATTTAGTAAAATAATTTCAGAAGTCCTGTTTGAATCATTTCCAATCTTCAGAGACGTTCGGGCAAGAACTAATGTAGAGAAAATTTGACATGATTGATGGAATCCCTAAAATCTATTGTATTATAAAGAATACTGTAATGTTTATAATGTTGTAATTCCTTATAAAAAGTCCCTCGTACGTGAACACATACACGTATATTTAAGACTCCGATGTGAATAAGTCTATTAATATGTACAAACGTATAAACATACATGGAACGAATGACTATATTCCCATTAACGAATCTGTACAATCCTTTCGTTTGCTGGGGATCATTCTGGATGATTGCTTGACTGCCTGGTTCTTTGTTCATAATATTTGCTCTTTTCTTGGATTTTTTTCTTATTTTTTTTATAAGATCTTCCTTTTTTTAAACATTTGACTTTTGTACACAAAAGTCATTTTAAAGTATATAGGTATATACTTTGGGTGGGAGAATGGAAAGGAAGAGAAGGAAAAAAGTAAAACTAAGAAAAACACAGTGTAGTTTATTTAAGTTTTGTTTAAGTCTTAAATAAATAAATGTTAAAATATCGCACCCATGTGTGGAATAAATTTTATTTGATTTTAGTCTGCCGCTAATAATCTGTGTCCCTTCCTAGTTATTTGTTTGTGTAGGTTGTAGAGATTTTAACGAAAAATGTTTTGTATAAAAGATTTAAATTTGATTACTTCTTTATAGACAAAAATCATGTTTTAATTTAAAGGCTGGTACTAGCCAGGGAATTAAACATAAGAAAAGGGATCGAATAAAGTTCAATATTTCCCTTTAACTGGAATGTTCAAACAAAATATACAGATTTGTTTGGAAGATTAAAAAAATGTTTTTGAAACTTAAAAGTAGTAATAAGATTGAATTCTTGATGTATTCAAAAATTTAACCCCAGCTGTTCTTAAAACGAATTGCACGAGTTCCTTTAATAGTTTATTGAAAACATTTCATTAATTGTTTTTTCCTTTCTTACATTAAAAACATCTTGATTTGATTTTTATTGTTTAGCTTTATAGATTTTCAAATGCCTCATAAGTATAAAAAATTGTATTTGAAATGTTTAATGAATCAAATTGACTGTTTTCTAGAAACGGAGCAGAAATTTTGAAATAATCTTCTTCTCCACATTAACAACAAATCAAAATACATATAATCTTACCCCATCTATAATAATAAAAACACATTTAAATTAACGTATAAAAAATAAAAACAAAACACATTAAAGATTCCTTGAAAATCCTCTTGAGTTTGAGTAAATTAAACACACATACACCAACTCACACACACTTACTCAACTCGTAAGTTTAAAATCTTAATAAATACACAAACATTTTTAGTTTTTAACGGCGACAAGAAAATTTCAAAAGAATTACTAAAAAGGGATACGCGCGGATCGACAACAACAACACCAGCAACAGCAACAAAGAATAAAAACAAAAAGTCAGCGAATGGATTCCCATAAATGTTGAAATTGTTGAAAGTTGTGTGAGATGACGAGAAGTCACATGATAATGATGTTATATGTAGTTTATAATAATGATGTTACATTGGAATATGATGATCATCATGATCATATAATTTAACAATATATAAATTATTATTATGATCATTATGAGGTTTGTTGTGAAATTGAGGATGATGATGAAATGTTTACATTTCCTTATAGGTTTTTTCTTGCATTTATTATAAAACACTTGATTGAATTTGATTAAAGGTTTTGGACCTTCAGGAAGAACACGGTTGCATCTGTGGTTGCCTCATTCTTCGGGATCCCCGCTAAGTTCTCGAACTAATAATGCGCAATCTGTTTGAATCGCTGCTTACTTCCTGTTCAGTTCTATATCAGTTCCAGTTCAGTTTTCGTTCAGTTCTAGTTCAGTTTTAGTTCAGTTTTAGTTCAGTCCTAGTTCAGCTCTAGTTTAGTTCTAGTTCAGTTCTAGTTCAGTTCTAGTTCAGTTCTAGTTCAGTTCTAGTTCTGTTCTAGTTCAGTTCTAGTTCAGTTCTAGTTCAGTTCTAGTTCAGTTCTAGTTCAGTTCTAGTTCAGTTCTAGTTCAGTTCTAGTTCAGTTCTAGTTCAGTTCTAGTTCAGTTCTAGTTCAGTTCTAGTTAGGTTTTAGTTCAGTTCTAGTTCAGTTCTAGTTCAGTTCTAGTTCAGTTCTAATTCAGTTCTAGTTTCGTTCCGGTTTAGTTCTAGTTCAGTGCTAGTTCAGTTCTAGTTTAGTTCTAGTTTAAGTCTAGTTCAGATCTAGTTCAGTTCTCTTCGACGCTCATATAGAGTTTTAGATGATTGCGCGTTAGTCCAGAGAACTGATGTCATCAGTGTTTTCGGATGTGGGTTCTTTGACATCCATTAGGACACAAAGTTAATGATGGCCACCAGTGAACAGTAGAAAATTAATGTGGATAGAGAAGAAGTCGTTTTAATTTTTTGTGTTCATAAAAACAATTTCTTCCCTATTTTAATTTAAACACCCAGCTTTTATTCAAATATCATCGACTGTTTCCTTACAAATACAAATGCAAACATTGAAATTAAACAAAGTGAAATCTAAAGCCTCCCAAAGAGTTGAAAACAACTACAACAACGACACTAACAAAAGAAGAAAACAAAAATACAAAACAACGAAAAGACTACGCAAACAAATATTTCGCTTTCGATTCCTGTTGCTCCTTTACAGTTGAGACGAGTATTTACACAATTTGACTTTGTTGTAGTGTTGTTGTTGCCGTGATACTTTAAGCTGCTTTGGGGTATAGGAACGAGTATCTGTTGGGTTGGTATGTATCTGGTTGTTCTGTAACAGGCAGGCAACAGGCTGGTAGGCAGCCAAGCTGGATGACTGCTTCTTATTTTTAATATTGTTGTTGTTGTTGTAGTTTTTGTTGTAATGTAAGATCCCAGGCGGTTGGTTTTCTATGCCATACAATTACACACATTCATACAAACAAACAATATAAACACCACCAACAACAACAACAAAAAGCAACAAGTCACTTGAGAAAGGGGGAGATCGTAAAAATGCATTTTACTGAAAAGAAATGAAAAGGATTGTATGGCTGCCTTATTTTTCTGGTATCTTTCTTTCTTTACAAGAAAAGTGGATGGATGCTGTGTTGTTTGGATACACTTACATACACACACACATCCATACTTACACTCTGTGTTACATTACATACATCCAGAGAAACTGAGGTAACTTCAGTACATTGAACTTGTTACGTACTGAATGAATAGAAGAAAAAAACAAATATTATAAAAAAGAGATACAAAACATAAAACTATTTCAACACAAAAGGAGCACAACACACAAGTTTTTCTTGTATAGATTTTCCTGCCATTAACTCAACTCTATCGTTTGCAAGAAGAAGGCATGTGTACGAGTACCAGTGCCATAACTTGCACATTGTTGTTGCCATTCAGTTAGTCAGGCTGTCAGTCAGCCTGCCTGCCTGTTTTTCTTGGTTATTATCCTCTTTTCTTTTTTTATCTTATTTCTATTTTGTAGAAAATGATTTAAGTAACAAAATCGCCTGTATTCCCTTGAAGCCACCTGGTTGGGTTAAATAACATTGGTTAAATAAACTATCAACTCAAGTACAGGAAGGAAATCATCAGCTGTTAAAAAAATAGTTGCAAGGAAATTTAACTCTTTATCTTTAAGAGATTTTCAATATTTATTTTATAAGTAATTGTTTGTACTTTAAATAATGTTAATGGAAATGGAATTTATTTATAGATTTTAAATAAATTATTATATTTATGCATTAGGAGTTGCAACGTGGGTACTTACATTGTTGAGTTTACATTTCCAGCAAGTTTTATATAATGTTTTCGAACAATGTATTCTTCTTTTTAACACAAGTCGAGAAGTACTGATTTCTTTAAAAGGAGAAAATAATATGCCTCTCAAAGCAATTAAAACTCCTTTTGTGGACTAAAAATACTCCAAATCAATTTTACAATTATTTTTCCGATAACCAGAAGTTTTAAAATTCATTTTGAAAAAATGCAGAAAATATTTTTTTACATGGTTCTGAGTTCAAAGTTCAAATTTTCATTCGCTGAGGCCCTATTTAAGTTTTTTCCGTATTCACTACATTAATACACATTGATTGAGAGGCATTCCTACACAAGATTCTTAGGAAGGCAATTCCTCAAGAAACTGTAATGTAGATCCCACATAAGATCCCCTTTAAAAAGTCTAAATCCGGAGGTTTAAGGATTGAAAATCAGAATTTATTCAGCACATCAGATTTTCCAGATATTTATTGGAAAATGTTGTGGACTTATTTCCATAAACTGCATAAATTGCTCTCGCATTTTCATAAAAAGTTTAGTGGTTTGATTTTGTGCTTAAAAAGGTTAAAAGTATCTGTGGAGAATGAACCACTATAGGACCTCGCCCATATTGGGCTCTTTAATGCACCCTACCCCATACATGCTCAAGTGTACCTTAGAAAATGAATCCAATTTACGCCTCACCCTTTTTTCTAAATTTATCGGATCGGGATATTTTGAATTTTCTTATTTATGAATAAATACGAAATAAATGAAGATTTCCCCTCTTTGGTCGATTATATCAAAGAAAAAACCTACAACGATATAGTATAGTTGTAAATTGGATATTTGTATGTTTATCATTTCATTTGTAATTTCTACAATATAATTTTTTGACCATATACTTAAGGTACATATGTACATCCGGAATCAAAATTTTGAATAATTCCATCAGACATGCTTTTGAGCAAACTTCCGAAACAATCTTTCCGAAACTATGTCAGCTAATTCACAAGTATTGACACGGTTAAAAATTATTAGAATCGATTTTAAACCGCCATATTGAGGAATGAAATTTGATATGTCAGGTCGTCGAATAATCGCTTAACTAAGAGTTCAAAACGAATATCTCCTAGAGCAGTTCACTAACAAGAAAGGTGTTCGATAGATAATTTTTTCCTTTTTCGTCCTGACAGCTTCTTCATTATACTCGATATATCTAATCTCAGACCATTCCTGCCCGTTGCTGAACTTCCGAGATGCAAAACATCACTTCCGTTTACAACCACGCAGATGGGATGGACTCTGCTGAGTCGGCAACATCACCTAGAGACATATCCGGTAGACCGAAGTACGAATCCATCAAATAAGCTGAAACTTTTTTCTTATTCACAGGGACACACTGTGGTAATTCTTATTTATCCGACACACTCATAAAAGAAAAACATACGACAAACTCATTTCAGGTATACGGGTCCCGCAAAACTCTACATTCATCCCAAATCATATACAATTAATCCCATAGTCACTCCTCTGTGGGATTTCTCTTCGGTAACAGCACCTAACTTATTTCGAAATGTTGACTTTACCTTACATCAGTCTATTTACCGCCACTTACTCCTCCTGCGAATTTTAAAGGACAGTCACTTCGTGGGATAGTGCTGCGGGCAACTAGCCACCCGTAGTATCAGATTGTGTAATTCTCTGATTAGATCCCATATCATACCAAGGATTAGCCGAGGAGTGATGTGACATCATCAGTCCCGGCAGACTAGAGGTACTGGTAGCACAGTATTGCAATACATCAAGATGGTATCTACCATCAAGGAAACATGGCCCGGGGAGGTGAATCGTGGACAACAAAATTGTAGGAAATGTGACGTCCGTTCCAGAATTGGCCAATTGGCAGTTCAAGTTTACTTGCATGGTTTCCAAGTTTTCAGTGTCCAGTATATATGTTGCTGTGTGGTAGATGACATGATTGTAGGAAATGTGACCATATCTTCCTGATAAAGAAGCAGGTTGTATCGTTGTGACATCTTCAATGAACTCTTCAGGCAAGACACCATTGACACCTTTCTTCTTCAGGAATGCAGAAGAAAGGTGTCAATGTCCAAATCGGACATTGAGGCTTCTGGTTTTGTTATTTCATCAGCTTTTTCCCCTCAAATCCCCATATCCCCGTACCCATTTACGTTTGAATAGCTGAACTGAGATATGGAAATGCCATATCTCAGCTTCGGAACCAGACGTGTCATACTCGGCCATTGATTGTAAAGCCAACGATAGCTGTATCAACTGAAAGTTTTTTACCCAGAAAGAATTATCGATGCCAGTCAAACTCATACAATAACAACAACGGAGAGGTTTCATAGGAAGCTCTCAATTATATTTCACATATACACTCAACACAAATAACTCTATTTCTCTCACCGTTCCTGTACACCAATCTGTTGTCATTAGAAATTGCATCTATGGATACAATTTTATGTTTTTATTTTTTTTCTCTTTTCATCTTTTGCGCATCTTTTGTGGATACGCATACATTTAACGACCACAAATGTTGCAACCACAGAGCGACGAAGTTGCTGCATAGACAAAGGAACAGGAATTTTCGTTTCTTTCTTTTTGACTATTTTTAGAGTTTTCTCGGTTTATGAGTTTAGTTTGCATTTTTTGGAAAAATTTAAATTTTCTTTTACATTTGTTTTTAGGTGAAAATGGCATGTGCCACATATAGACTAGAGTTTGTATGTATGGGTTAATGGCTTTTGTTTATGTGTGTGTGTTTCTAAATTTAAAAGGAATTTTGCATTAAAAATAGTATTGGTCATATTTGAAAAGTACCAGATGCTGTTTAGTTTATCACATATTTATGTACATATAATGCATCTGAAAAGCTCTCAGGCCCATAGTTCAAATTTTTTATCGCAAATTAAAGATTTCAACCAAATTAAGTAGATGGTATATAAAGCAAAAGATTCCACTTTGACGGCATCCATCAAAACTACCACAATTTTAACGGATATACAGTTTTCCTACTTTTAAGTAACCGATTAACTTAACCTTGTTCTTTACCGACTTTCACAAAAACGTACTCCTTAGTGGTGGTCTAAATTTAATGGGACAAATGTTTTGTTTTTATTTAAAAACTAAACAAAATAGCGAAAATAACATAAAACTCTTTTTGTCATTTTCAAACTTAAAGTGAAGTTTTATCTAAAATTGCTTTAAAGAAAAATAAAACACATTAAAATTTGTTTCTACACATAACCTTTGTCTTTCCAGTGGTTGTGAATGGATGGAACTCGTAAAATATTTTTTTATGACATTAGTGTTTTTCTTAACTGTTTAATGTTTTTCTTTCATTTTTTTTTTTTTTTTTGGATTTTAAGAAATTGTACTTGTTTTAAGGAAATAATAAACATAAAATATGAATGTGTGTACAGGTGAGAGTACTTTTAGCTACTGTTTAATGACTTTTTTTGTAGGTTTTTCAAAGAATCATCACAACAAGAATTGATCTTAATCTTGTTTGCTTTTAAAGCAAACACTTGTTGGATTTGAGGAAAATGTCAAATTTTTGTTAGTTAGGTTAAGTTGATAGAAGGAATTCTATCACATTAAAACCGAAGAAAAATATTTCTAATCAACTATCGCACCTTATTTTTAATAGAAACTGTTGAGAAACTTAGTTCCAGGACGTAATTTCCAATGAGAGTTTTCGCCAGAATCATTCCAATGGATACATAGATAGATAGATAGATAGATAGATAGATAGATAGATAGATAGATAGATAGATAGATAGATAGATATATAGATAGATAGATAGATAGATAGATAGATAGATAGATAGATAGATAGATAGATAGATAGATAGATAGATAGATAGATAGATAGATAGATAGATAGATAGATAGATAGATAGATAGATAGATAGATAGATAGATAGATAGATAGATAGATAGATAGATAGATAGATAGATAGATAGATAGATAGATAGATAGATAGATAGATAGATAGATAGATAGATAGATAGATAGATATATAGAT
Source organism: Lucilia cuprina (assembly GCF_022045245.1). Taxonomy (NCBI): domain Eukaryota; kingdom Metazoa; phylum Arthropoda; class Insecta; order Diptera; family Calliphoridae; genus Lucilia; species Lucilia cuprina. Next base: position 74,928,281 of record NC_060952.1, read on the forward strand.
AGATAGTTAGACAGTTAGTTTGTTAGTTAGGTAGTTAGTTAGTTAGTTAGTTAGTTAGTAAGTTAGTAAGTTAGTAAGTTAGTAAGTTAGTAAGTTAGTAAGTCAGTAAGTTAGTAAGTTAGTAAGTTAGTAAGTTAGTAAGTTAGTAAGTTAGTAAGTT
>NC_060952.1:74928540-74935112 GCF_022045245.1 Lucilia cuprina
ATCTATCTATCTATCTATCTATCTATCTATCTATCTATCTATCTATCTATCTATCTATCTATCTATCTATCTATCTATCTATCTATCTATCTATCTATCTAACTTCAGATAAACTAGAATTCAATTTTAATTAAGATTTTAAAAGTTTAACCAAAAAAACAAATATTTTATATCTTTAAATGGTATAAAGATGCTACAAAACATGCATTTCCTTGTTAAACTAATTATTTTATTTGTAAAACTCATTTCCTGCTCTGACCAAAAACTATAAAAAATATATACAACAGAAGCACTGACGACAATTGCAATATCGACAATAACAACAACGTTATTTAGTAAAACAAGGCGCAACAAAACACAAACTACAAGTAATAAATATAAAATTTTATAAAAGAAAGAAACAAACAAATAAATGGTTCAAAAAATTACAAGTGAGAAATCTGCAGTTAAACATTAAAACAACTTAAATACTTCTTAAATGTTTAAGGAATTGAATTTCATAACCAGAAGCCAAAGAAATTGGCATATGTATTGTCCAGTTTCCAGTATGATTCCAAACAGCTAATAAAACATTCATCCAGTTATCCATCTCTATACAAGTAAACAAACATTCATCCATCCATTTATCCATCAGCCAGTCATTGAGTTAAGTTTTCATGCATGTTTTTGTTTTTTTTTTTGGTTGCATACAAAAATGGATGACAACAAGGAAAGAAAAATCATTTAGTATGAATGTTTTAGGGGTTTCCATTGTTAGTGTGCTTGAGTTTTTAAATCAGAAGGACCACAAATTCGAACAAAAATTAAACCTTGAGATTAGCTGATATTTCGTTATGGTAATAACACAATGATCAACTGAATAATCTGAATCCGAATCCGTAAATGAAGACTAATACTTCTATAGTAATCATGCCCGTAGCGATCAATGATAATTCTTTTGATCAATTGCTGTGTTCTCTTATATTCTCTGTCATTCCACAAATGTCTTCTCACTTTCAACTTGGTGTTCTGGTTTATTCTAATTTGCTTAGCTTTTGCTGATAACTCATGTTCGGTAAGGCCTTAAGACATAGCTTTTAGATGCTCTTCAGATTAATGAGCGAAGATTTAACGTGGTCCACCTATATTGAGCACAATTTTTGTTAGCGCGTTTTCTGAATATTCGCGATTTCTTGTGAAGTTAAGTCTTCTATCCACCATAATTTCTTAGCTTCTAAGGAAGTTATCTCAATAATCATAACTTGATAGTTAGAAATTCTAACTTTCTTCTTCCTCTTATTAACACTTACTAACACTTGCGTGATAGTTTATTGTCCTCTCCTTAATAGACTTTTTCGTTTGATTATGTTTTCACCTTGTATCTTCCCAAGGAGTGATAATTTCTGTGGTAAAAATTACGTGAAACTATAGGTGAAACTCGTTTTTTTATGGGTCAGAATTCAAAACCGTTATGTAGGTTCGATGTGTAGTTGGAGGTCATTCAAGCGTTGACGCAAGACCCTGAGGGCTCACTGCCGGATTATTACTAATCAGAACAAATTCAACTAAGTTAATGGTCCGCACCATTAATTAGTTGAGAAATTTATGATGGCATGACTCCTTCAGATGGTTGGTTTACTATTCGGAAAATTGATTCCTTAATTCAAGTTGGTGCGTTATATAATACAACATTCATATAGTGTAATGCTTAGTGGTGGATCAAGGAATATGCTGAATGTCGAGTGCTTTACGTGAGTACCTGGCACGATGCCCTACCCCCGATGGTATTTTTCATCCACTGGATAGATTTGAACAACGGGTACCCTGAATCCTTCAATGAAGAACTCAGGTGGCAAATTTTGTACATGGATTATGCCGGTCCATGTACAAGCTCTTTGCTGAAGTACTCGAGCTATCTAATCTCTGACCATTGCTGGCATCACTTCCGTTTACAACCACGCAGCTAGGATGGCCTCTGTTGGTTCGAAGTACGAATCCATCAAATATGCCGAGGACATTGTTCTTACTCACATTGACACACTGTGGTAATTCTGATATAAAGAGAATATTCTGAACATATCTGGACAATTGAATTTTCCAATGGTACCATTTGTCATTGCAACCCAGCACTCATCTCGTTTATACGACACATTCATTATAGGTAGACGGGTGTGTGAGGCCCGTTTAGTCCGACAATCACTCTTCTGTGAGGTATCTGTTGTTTCGGCAACAGCACCGATCTTATCAATAAATATTGACATTACCTTACATAAGTCTTTTAACCGCAACTTACTCTTTCCGCAAATTTGGGTTTAAACCACAACCACTACTCAACCAACTGAAAAACCAGGACATAGTCTTGCGATCAACTGGAAACCCGTAGTACCAGATTATGCGGTGCTTTGGTTTGACCTCTTTTCAATCTACGCAAGGAGTAAACCAGGCAGTAGACTGTAACCAATTTTAGTCCCGGACAGACTAGAGGTATTTGCAACCCCTTTATAACACCAAGATGGATGGAGTTCGTATAAAGAAGCTTTGAACGACATACATTGAGACGGCATTAATACCACGGTTTCAAGTTGCCGCATTAATTAGAGTTCGCCCACCGCCCAAAGCAGAAATAGAGAAGAACCAATCACAGGTTGCTCTGGCACATCGAAATGGGGCAACAGGGTCAATGCCTACTGTTCTGGCATTGATCGTGCCTATTCCAATATATGCCCAACATGTGGACTGGGTCCCCATTATATATACCACATATTCAACTATCCAGCCTACCCTACTTCACTAAGGCCAATGGATTTATGGACGAACCCTAGCCCAATTTCAGAACCCTTGCACAATTTCAGAACCCTAGTACATGAACGATAGTGGTATAAATTTCCAAGAAATGTAGTCCAGAACCGTTTTAATGAAGAGGGACTATACAATATTATTGTTGCTAAGCATTTTAGCAATAAATGGAATTCTTCGCAATTGTTCAGTTATTTTGCAATTGGCTGGTCAAAAGGTCTTTAGATTTGTGTTAATGAGATCTTAGTGCAAAATAGATCTTAATAGCTCCAATTTAAATAGTTACCTATCTAAATCAAATGAAAATGTATCAAAAATGGAAAACCCTAACTTGGACATAAAAATTCCAAAATATTTAAAGTTGGAAACAAACCTTAACTGCAACATGATTATGACAACGATATCATCAAATTAAAAAAAATATACATATATACAAATGTATGTCCAAAAGTATATGTAATATGAATATAAAGACAATAGCAAAAAAGAAAAAGAAAAGTGTAGCTAAGAAATTTAAAATTGAAGAAATCCTTTCCAAGAAACAACAGCAGCACAAATAAGCTTTAAACAACAACTTTAAAGTGATTTCATTCTCAGACACAGAAAATCGTAATGCAACAGCAAAACACAGTTTTGCTACATAAACTACAACGTCGTCATAGTCATCATACATATAATGATGTTGCAAAATAAGGCTCATGTTGCAGAAATGAAATCATATTAAAATTAAACACATCCTCTAAAATGAAAATGAGAAGCGTAAAGCAAAAAAAAAAAAAAAAAAAGAAGAACGATAAGAATTAAAACGGTTTCTTTTTTGTTGCTGCATCGAATACCTCCCAGTTAGTATCGCATTCCCGACAACCCAAACACAGACTCATTCATGCAACAAAATATGGAAGAGAGTTTTAAAGCTTCAAATCAAGCTCAGCCATTATGTCGTCTACTGGCATTTTGTTTGTAGCATTTGTGGCATTATATTACAGTTCCATTTGTAGCATTTAGATTTTTTTGCAGCAACGAACTAAACTAAAAATGTTAGTCATTCAAAAATCCTCCCAAAGTTCCCTTCTCAACTTACAACCCCCTCACTGTAGCACTGTTGCAAAAATGCCAATTGTTGCCATATACTTACTCTCACTGTTGTTTTACTCTGTTTTCTTTAGTTGTTTTTTTTTTATTTGTTTGGTTGTAACACTGTGTATCTAAACTGATGTTCATCCATCCTAGTCATGGTTTATTGTGGTTGTTTTTCCTAAGATGACATATTTCCTCTATTTACCAAGTTCTTTTTGCCAGACTAGTTGCATGCAACACCATGTTTCACATCCAATTTTCTATAATTATTTACATTTTTAATGCATGTTTAAAATGCCATGCAAGACAAATTGCTTGGTAAACCATCTCATCTTAGATCATTTGAATTCACTCATCACCCAGAATGGAGTTTTAAAGAAAACTTTTTTATATTTCGGTATGATCATCAACAAATGTAAAGTTTTTCTATGGTTGTTTGGTAGATCAGCGACGTTCTCAAAGGCGGAGTAACGTTTTCCAAATTACTGAAAATTAAAATTTCTAGCTTTTACTTATAACTAACTAACTAACTATCCTGGAATCTGAACATTCAAAACAGGATTAATAAGGCTAATATAGCTATTTATATTATATTTATTTAAACTGGGGCGTCAAACCTAAAGGTATCAACTGGATCTTCAAAGCAGTTGTTAAGCCCATATTATTTTAAGGAGTGCAGCCATCGAAAGTACCTATCGAAATATTGCAATCCTGATTACGGGAGCAATGAGGACGACGTCAACTACTTACCATAATGAATTGGTTACCAGCTGACGATTCAAATAGCCCTTAACTCTGCAATCAGACTAAATACGTGCGGTACATGGTCCGGTAGTAGAGGGATAACGCACTCACGAATAATTAAGCATTTCAAATCCTTGCATTTTAATGTAGACTACTGCTTTGCGAAACCTAACTTCGTCAGATGTTTTTATATCCGAGCTCAGTACATGACTCATACTCAACTGATGGTGTAACAAATGTTTTCACTGACGGCTTCAAGAGGAGCGGAAGAGTGGGCGGTGGCTTCTATATCGAAAGATTTGGAATATAATCCTCATTTAGGCTTCCTAACTATTGTAGCATTTTACACGCAGAATTATCTGCGTGTAAACTGTCAGGGAAACTGTATAGCTGACGAACTTGCAGGAATAGTGCGTTGAGGGGGGGAAGAGGAAATCGACTCATTTACTAGTATTTCTCTTACTAACTGTAAGCTACTGGTTCATACTGAACTATATGATATGGCTCAAATCAGATGGTTCAGTGAAAACACCTGTCTTAATTCGAGGTCAATTTAGCATCTATATTATGCTCCCAGGTCAAGCTTACTATTAAGCTTTCGAAGGACACAGATAAGAATGCTGGTGTCTGTAATAACGGGACACTGTACTATTGGCAATCGCGCCAGAAGAATGGGTCTCGAATATAATGAGGAGGAAAAGGAAACCATAGCTCACCTCTGCCGTTGACTATCTTTTAATGACGTAGAGAACAATGCTTCGGCCATGCTGATTTATCTTGTTTGAACGAGCTATCGGGGATATGCCTAAAGAGAGAGAGAGTAGAGAGTAATTAATGAAATGGACTTCTATGACCACAGGATAACACAACGGGACCGCAACTAAGTGGACCCAATTATCCACTCATGCTTGGTTGAGTGGCTGCCCTTCTTACCTAACCTAACTGGTCTTCCGGTCATCTCTTATCGACATAGTGATCTAAAATATTAAATTTTGATGAAGGTAGTGAAGGTTAGAATAATAATAATAATAATAATAATAATAGGGTTATTATATTGTTCCTTTTGCTGGAAGCCAGCCAAAATAGGAAGAGTGTTAGTAATTATGTTAAACATATGTATCCCATAAATCTCTAGGAATCAAAAGGGATTTAGTAAATCTCATCATAAATAAGTCTCCTTTACAGTAATTCTCTTTTAAAAAACCCTGTAGATTTTGAGTCATCTGTTAAGTACCTACTGGTTCATATTGCAAAAAGTGATCGCTTGACCAGTACTTACTTGTGGGAATATAGGAGCCAACTTTGTATATTCACTATTTGCATGCTACACCCAGATCAAATCTTATTTTTTTCTTTTTCTACTTTCTGATTATTGCCAAGAAATTATGATCTACGATCTAATCAACCAAAAGGAAAAGAAGTTAAGTCAATACCCCTTTGAGGGCATACGAGAGTGCGTTTATATATGTATGAAAATATGTATGAAAATATTTACCCGCGTGCTCTAACCGTACTTACAATGTAGTAAAATTTTCACACAATACTTTCCTTGTAAATCTTTGTTGGTTAGAAGATTTTCTCCCCAGTTTGTGTTTTTTTCTTCTTTACATAAATACTCGTAGATATGTATTTGTACATCTGTTATTCTTTTCTTTTTTTTCAGTCATAAAGTTACATTTTTTCTTACCACATTTGCGCATGCGCAAACAACTGATTTATCACAAACAATAAAAAGAGTTCAAAAGCCTTTTGCGTTGCATGCCACTCATACGCCGTGGCTCAATGTAAAACCTTTCTTTCAATTCATTCCTACAACTCGAAAACGTAAAGAAAAGGAAAACAAAACTAAATAACTAACAACTGCATTTGTGTTCATTTATGCCGCATTTTCCAGGTTATTCAAGTGTTAAATACGAGAGAAAATTAGAGGGTCTTTGAAGAAAAACCTTTGAAAAAATTAAAGAAATGAAGACAAA
>NC_060952.1:74935212-74941053 GCF_022045245.1 Lucilia cuprina
TTTATGGCTAAGAACGACCCTAAGGGGACACTACAAGGTCATGTTTTTAAATCTTACACTTTATATACATGTTGCTGATACATGTTTAATAAAGGTAGTAATGCTGGTTCAGTATTGAGTAGACGGTATACCTTGGCGTTATTCTACATAACAAGTTTTCTTTGAGGTCTAGGGGTCATGCGAAGATTCTTGATCTTTTACCGCAATATTTTCATGCTATCGGAAGTTTCGAGGCAGTTCCGTTATCAAATCTCATCGTACTCGCAAGAATTCCTTCTTTAGTCTACAAACTCTTTCGTATATATATACAGACGGATCCAAGACAATGAATGGAGTTTTAAGAGGCGTCTTCATTGAAGAGTTTTGGGACAAAAATCTCATTTAGACTCAATGAAGACTGCAGTATCCTTCAAGCTGAAATAGCAGCAATAAAGATGGCGTCAAATTGACTGAGTTACTATTGGATATTCAATAGGGATATCACAATTTATACTAATAGCAAAGCTTCTGCTGTCCCTGTTTACTTGACATCACACTTTTCCATTAATGCTGAACATTACTCTTATATGGCTCAAAGAACAAGGTACTAGATACGGAAATTATATTGCTGATATCTTGGTAAAGGATGGAACCGTACTCGGAGATCTGTACGTGGACCGGTTGTGTTCCACTGTCTGTCATAAAAAGGCATATTATTGTCAATGCACAATTTTGCTGGTCCTAGAAGCAACTTGTTCGATCACTCGAACATAGAACCGCCTTTCTTCTTAGTTGTCAAAGACCTCAATTAGGAAATATGGTATCGGTTGTACGGTAAAGCGCATTGCTTTATTATGTTATTTCTAGGGCTCCCATCAAATTGTTCTTCTATTCCCTTCTTTCTTTATGCTATCTCTATTCTTCTCTTCTTCTTATAGTTCAAATTACAAAATTATTATTATTGTAATAAGTAAATTTGTAATTTCGGATATTCGATACAATCACCTGTCAAACCTAACAATCTGTCTGACATAAATGTTTAGCAATAACTTCAAGAAGCCTTTTTTCATTATCTTCTCGAAAAAACTTAAAATATTACAGCTTTAATAAACAGTTTCTTAAGCATCTGTAGAGCATTTCTTAATCGCCTACAAAGTTTCCATTTTTCTAAACTTTAAAATACTCAGACCATCTGTCATTTGAAATGGGAATAAAGACATCAATATGATGACAAATTTCTTTAAAAATATGACTGAAACTGTTGACAAATTTATATGATAATTTTCATTTCATCATAATGAATGAATAGTCAGTTTAGTGTGAATGAATGTATCTGTAGTTATTTAACTAAATATCCATGTGTTTTCTGGTGTTAAATACAAAATGTGAAAGGAGTGTTTTCTGAAAAAGATAAAAAAAGAGTTGTACTTTTTGTATAGATGACATTTTAACAAATAAACAAAAATCATTAGGGAATTTGTTGTAGCATTTCGAAATGTGTTAAACTTAAAATTAAACCCGAAAAAAAAACATTTAGTTTAGTGATTCGGTTATTTTTGTTGTTTTTGCTTTAGAAAGGGTAAAACTTTAACAAATATCTTTAATTTGTATTAAGCTTGTGCAGCAAGCAGATGTTGAAAGGAATGTGAAAATATTTCAAAAGGTTTTGTTGAACTATTGGACTATTTGTAAAGAAATGCATACATAAAAACCTACTCCTATGGAAAATATATGGAACACATTATTTAAACGGCACAAAAAATCACACTTCTTTTCAAAAATCTCTTTTATCGAAGACTCCGGTTTACCAGACTAGAACTTATTGAATCTCTTGCACAAAGAAAACATTGAATTGACGTGCTTGGTCTCGAACTTAACGGCAGTAGCGCCAGATAACATTTTCCGAAATTGTTAACATCATCAAAGTATTTTTGGTAGTCCTCATGTGAAAAGGAATACCCGACTAGTATGCTATTATATTAAGGGCACAATACACAGACTTGTAGTGTAGAATGTTCCCCAAGATGGTGTTCGACATTGATATCCGCTTCATTCTTTTATATTTTTAGTAGGGATGGAACAGTTACTCTGCTCAAGTATCGATATATAACACAACTGTTATATAACTGATATATAATACAACTGCTGTTATCAAATAACTTTTGAGGATTTGCTCACCTAACAGGTCCATATCCCTTTCAACAATAAATATACTTAATCTTCGTTTTGTTAAAGGTTTATGAGCTAAATTAGAAAAATGGCAATAATGCCATGTGAACATACATATGTTGGGATCTAATTTCGATGATAGTCTGACAGTGACATAAAATATTTTTCAAAGTTTTACTTTCCTCTTCACAAGCTCTACATTCGCCTGAATCTACACGTCCAATTTGGTACAGTTATGCACTTAATACTATGGTTAACCTCTGACTTACTTATGTTACTCGTAAGGGTTGTCACATAGGAACTTTGTTGTTCTACTGACCGTTCCATTCCTCAGACTTACTTTTGTTGAGGAAGTTTCTCGTTCTGCTTTTGTTGGGGTCGTCACATCTTTGTTATTCTACCGACCCTTTCATTATTCCAAGTGGTATTCTCTCTTGTAGAGGACTCTCGTCTTGCTTTTGGATCTTTGTTGTTCTACTGATCTTTTCACTATTAATTTGGTACAGTTGTGCCCGTACCCCTGTGGTTAATCTCAAACATACTAATGTTGAAGAGGTTTATCGTCCTGCTTGTGTTAGGGTTGTCACATAGGATCTTTGTTGTTCCACCGACAGTTTTATTATTCATTTGGTACAGTTGTGTCCATATTTCTGCGGTTAACCTCAGACTTGCTTTTGTTGGGGTCATCACATAGGATCTTTGTTGTTCTATCGACCATTTCATTATTCCAAGTGATTTTATTGGATTCTCTCTCAGACTTCGTTGCTTGTGTTGAGGAGGTCTCTTGTCCTGTTTATTTTTAGGGTTTTAAAATTCATTTTGTACAGTTGTGCCCGTGATACTGTGATTAACCTTAGACTTGCATACGTTGAGCAAGTCTTTTGTCCAGCTTGTGTTTGGGTCGTCACACAGGATCCTTGTAGTTCTACCGACCGTTTCATTATTCCAAGTGGCTTAATGGAATTTTCTCTCAGCTTTCGTTTCATCGAACGATTTTGCTTTTATTAAGTAAAATTTCTTCAGCTCCATTCCTTTTAAAACAAGGACATTTGCTCTTTTGTTGCCGACTACTACAGAGTATTATGTTACCCATATGATGCAAAATATATTTCTAAGAGAGTATTCGAAATATACTTTGCATAATGCAGTCATAGTTTTAACCTAATCATCTGATATCCCCCTTGATATTAAAAAGTGGTGTTATGGGATTCTCTCTCAGCCCTCGTTGTATTAAATTCTCCCTTTTTTCTTTCGACTACTGCTGAGTGGTCTACTACCCATTTGATGTAGACTTTATTTCAGAGAGAGTATTCACTTAAAGCCTTTTTAACTTAATAAATCATCTGATATCCCTCTCCAGGCTGTCGGTTGGCGACATATAAATCTTGATATTACTCACACAAGCAACGAACAGTAGTCAATTTTAAACCATGTGCTAACATAGAATTTTATAACCGATCTATAAGTGTAACAAGCAGTGAGAGCCCCTAATAGTTTATCTTTTTTGACTTTAATGTTTTCTTAAGGCCAATAAAAATGTTCTTATGATAAGAAATTGAGTATTAAACAAAATAATGATAAATAAATACCAGGATATTTGAATAAATAAAGAAAAATTACTAAATAAACAGGATACTTAAATGTTCAGTATGTTTGATAAAGGAATTCGTCAGACTAATCAAATTTAAAGATAAAAAACCGCTCAATATTTGCTGATAATATTTCATAATCAACAGTTGTGTCCTCAGAGAACACAATCAAATAAATGTTCTCTAAAGGAAAAGCAAATAAAACAGAAGAGAAATAATGATATCAATCTGCTTGTCAATGAGTTAGAAATCAGAAGAAAAGAACTAAAATTTTTAAGAAAAAACACACGAACTACAAGATATTTATCTTAAAGTTAAATAAATATATCAAAAACAACTAAATGTTAAAAAAAAACATTGATTTATTATTAACAATTATTACACAAAAAAAAAAAAAAAACTCGCACACTCAAGCAAAGACACACTCAATTGAAATGACAGCTAAGCAGAACGAATATATTTGATTGATTTTTGTAGTGGTTGGAAAAAATTGCTCAAAAGATCTAGATAAAAAATAAAAGAAGTTTAAAACAAAAGGATATTTTATTACGTATTTAAAATAAAGTTAAAGAAAACATTTTGTTAAATTCAATAATCGTTTATCATTATTCTCTTAATGTTAAATGACTGACAACTGATTATTGACCTTTTGTCGTTAATAAATAATTCTACTGATTGTTAAGCCATAGGGGTTCCATTATCCTTTTTGCGTGAGACCGTAAGGACTTCTTTTTTCAAAATGTGTTTGTATATATATATGTATGTAGTGCGGGTATATTTTACATATAAATTTTGTATTTTCATATTTAAATTAAAAAAAAGGACCCACATAAAGTTTTTTGTTTTCCAATACAGTTCAAGCAAATCAAGCAAGAAATATTCGAAACCGAAAGTCATGTGTTGCCAAATAACCGTATTATATTTTAAAGACTAAGCACTACAACAGCGCCCTTATAAATTCCAGAAGTTATTTTTGTTTTTATCTAACACACGCACACTCAGTATATAATTGGTTTTTTAAGGGTTGTTTCCACACAAAAAGGACTTTATTTTGTTAAGTCTTAATACTTAGTTTGTTTGGCAGAGCAATCTCTCCCTTCCCCTGTTTTTGTACAAAGATGTGTGAATCGATCAATTGCTTAAAATTGCCTCTTAAGTATTAGTAGGAGTAGTTAAATGTCAAACTACATGCCCATACCAGCATTTACACCCGCAGTCTTAAGTCATCAGCTTTACAGAAATGCTGTCATTTAAATTAAAAGTACATTTCTTTTCAATGTTTAGTTTATTGGTCCGATCTGCTTGGGCAATACTCACAAGGGGGGTGTTCGCCACTTATTGCTACTGATGTCACAACATAGTGGCATGAACACCCCCTCGAGATGACGTTGAATTAAGGCGATTTCATTGTTGTAGTTTAAATTAATAGATTTAATTTATGGTATCAGATTTTCAGTGGCTTTCTTCTTCATTTCTGTTCCATTTTTAAAGGATTGTTGGTTTTTGGCCAAAAGAGTACGTTATAAATAGTTCACAAATTAAGAAATGTTTTAAAACAACATTGAAAGCGAAATTTTCGATTTTTGTGTTCGTATTGGCACTATTCGTATCCACTCACTAGTGCCAACTTGATGTGATCACATCTGCTGATCGCCACTGAAATGTCAAAATGACTTATCGAAGTATAATAGAGTCTAATGAATCAGTACAATACTAGTAACACTGTACCACAGCTTTACAGGAAGTTTTTGTATAAATGATGTGAGATCGGTTAAATTTAAAATTATCTCGAATCGAATAATCGTATTCAGGGATTGTTTATAAATGATGTGAGATCGGTTATATTTAAAATAGACTTGAATTGATTGTATTCTGGAATAGTTATAAAATTTTGGAACCTCATTACAACATCGGAAATATTATATAGCAATGTACTGGAACTGATCGAACTAGACCTAATATAGAACTTAACCTGGACTGAACTGGAACTGAACTTAAAATGGACTAGAACTGAACTAGAACTGAACTAGAACTGAACTAGAACTGAACTAGAACTGAACTAGAACTGAACTAGAACTGAACTAGAACTGAACTAGAACTGAAC
>NC_060952.1:74941153-74945500 GCF_022045245.1 Lucilia cuprina
TTCTAGTTCAGTTCTAGTTCAGTTCTAGTTCAGTTCTAGTTCAGTTCTAGTTCAGTTCTAGTTCAGTTCTAGTTCAGTTCTAATTCAGTTCTAGTTCAGTTCTAGTACGGTTAAAGTTCACCTCTTTAACATCAGTACTAGGTGAAATCAAACGATTGAAGGACCCGATACATGTATGAACTGTTCTAGTACAGTTCCTGTTCATCTCTTTTGCATCAGTATTGGATGGGATAAAACGAGAGAAGGACACGACACATGTATGAATTGCTCGCTCAACTAGTTCTTTGTAGTTTTAGTTTCCTTCCAGACTAAAGTAAAAATATGTTGAAGTTCTGTTTGAATCTATTAATCTTCCAAATGCAATTAATCTCTAGAGCGGTTAAGATCCGACAAAAACTACTAGAATATTGCAAGTTCTAGACAATTATGTGGAAGTTTGTATCTTTATACCCTACACCACTATAGTGGGTAGGGTATTATACGTTTGTGCTGATGTTCGTAACATACAAAAATATTGGTCCAATACCCACCTTAAAGTATACCGATCGATTCAGAATCATTTTTTTAGTCGATTAAGACATGTCCGTCCGTCCGTCTGTCCGGCTGGCTGGCTGTCCATGTAAACCTTGTGCGTAAGGTACAGGCCGCAATTTTCATTTTAACTTTTTATGCTACAATTACGTCAAATATTCTGCTATCTCTCTAAAAATTGGCACAAATAAGTTTTATATAAGTATAAATAATACTGCAGATTTTCGTAAGGATCGGCCTATATTTGACCCTAGCCCCCATACAAACCCCCCATCAAAAAATGACTTAAGCGTCTAAAATTGACTTGTAACCATTTGTATCGCAATGAAACTCAACAAAACTAACTGTTATTTAGAAATATATCCTTTTCCCAAATTTACCGAGGATCGGCCCATATTTGACCTATATAAAGCCTTATTTAGAAATTTTAGTTTTTTATCAACAAATGACTTAAATATTTTGGAATTATGGTAATATTCAACATAAAAGTTTCTTTACAAAAATAAAAATTTTATAAAAAGTAAAAATTTTAAAAATATACTCATGCTGTAGGGTATTATATGGTCGGCCATGCCCGACTATACTTTCCTACTTGTTTATTAATACAATTATGCAAAACAGTAAAAATTACTTCATCACTTTTCTGTATAACCGCGCAGAAACCACTTTTACTTGTCACTATTGAAATTTGATATTTTGTAAATATTTCTATTCTCTTCTTTTCACACCAATCCTTTTCCGAAAACTCCAAAAAACAACTTGATTAATTTCCTTGTCTTTTCAGAATAAAACAAAAACTAACAAATCATTTTAGTTGTAAATCTTTGACAAATACTGCTGATAATTTAGTATCGAGTTACTAAAAAATTCAAAATTCTAATCTAAATAGAGGCGTATTTGTTTTCATTATCAGGCCTACAAACATTTCACAAAAAAAAAAAAACGATTAACAGAAAATTCTCTTAAATAAAAACTAAAGAATAATTATCCTTTGAAAATATTCTTAATATATTTCTAAGAAAACACGTGTAGAAACAGTTTTTGTTTTTAAAACTATAAATACTTTATACAAGTAAATTAAAAATAGTTTTTATGTTTCTCTTTGAGTTTTTTTGGCAGGCATGTAATATTGCGGTAGTCCTACTAAAATTGTATTATCCTTTGAATGTTGGAAATACATACAGTTGGTGATTGGTTTTCCTAAAAGAATTTTCTTTGTATAGTTCAGCTGAGGTTAAATGTTTGTTTTTTGTTGGTAGTTGTTGTATGCAGCATGGTGTAACCTTTACAATGATGATAATGATCATTATCATCGTTACGATCACCATCCTGTTTTTATGTATCTACTTAGTTGGACTTCTTTGTAACTAATTTTGTTTCACTCTCTCTCTCTCTCTCTCTCATTCTTTATATTCTCTGCTGATCTCTACAAAACGTTTATGTGGAATTACACTTTTTATTATTGTCGCTTCGTGTGTGTATATATGTGTTGAACATTTTAGAAAGGGACTCCATTTAAAGGCTTAAGGATACACTGATGTACATATATTAAAGTCAAACCTACTTAGGGATGTTTTTCAGATTAAATAAGTCGTTCAACTAAAGTGAAATCAAGCTGTTAATACTGTTAATAAGAAACTCATCTCCATTCGCTTTGGGCTTAATAGAGCTCCATCGACCTAATTCATGAATTATTTAAAAGTTTGTATACATTCCTACACTAATTAAGTTGTACACAAATATAGGAAATCTCAAAAGATATGCTCGATCTTATTCAGAGATTGTCACCAAATTTTAGAATCGAACAAAGCAGTTTAAGATTTTGGTTGTTGCAACATAGGGTCTTATGATAATCTATGTCAACGATCATAGGTCCATGGGCCCATACACTCTAGTTCGGTTCTAGTTCAGTTCTAGTTCAGTTCGAGTTCAGTTTTAGTTCAGTTCTAGTTCAGTTTTAGTTCAGTTCTAGTTCAGTTCTAGTTCAGTTCTAGTTCAGTTCTAGTTCAGTTCTAGTTCAGTTCTAGTTCAGTTCTAGTTCAGTTCTAGTTCAGTTCTAGTTCAGTTCTAGTTCAGTTCTAGTTCAGTTCTAGTTCAGTTCTAGTTCAGTTCTAGTTCAGTTCTAGTTCAGTTCTAGTTCTAGTTTAGTTCTAGTTCAGTTCTAGTTCAGTTCTAGCATAGTTCTAGTTCAGTTCTAGTTCAGTTCTAGTTCAGTTCCAGTTCAGTTCTAGTTCAGTTCTAGTTCAGTTCTAGTTCAGTTCAAGTTCAGTTGTAGTTCAGTTCTAGTTCAGTTCTAGTTCAGTTCTAGTTCAGTTCTAGTTCAGTTCTAGTTCAGTTCTAGTTCAGTTCTAGTTCAGTTCTAGTTCAGTTCTAGTTCAGTTCTAGTTCAGTTCTAGTTCAGTTCTAGTTCAGTTCTAGTTCAGTTCTAGTTCAGTTCTAGTTCTAGAACTTTCAAAAACTACCTTATGTAGACAACACTGTTGCAAGATCATCATTAGTCTTTCAAAATATCTATGGACTTAAAAAAGATTCCTATTGCTACGTTTTATTTGATCCCCTTTCTTTGCTTCATTCTCTAGACTTCGCACTTTTATTATTGTTATTGTAAATGGTTATTTTTTGTTTAGAATAAAGCAAAAAAATCTTTAACTTTATGACGTTTTGATTCAGCATTTTTCTTTTATGGTTGGATTCATACACACGCACGATCACATTGTCTCTTGATTTCCCTTTGTATAACAATTCTGCGTCTATGTGAGTAAGGGAACGTGAGTGTATGAGAGCATGTGGGTATTTGAAGTGAATGTTCGGTTGAATCATTTTTTTTTTCTTTAAGGTTGAGGATCAGTTTCTATTGTTCAAATCGTTTAGGTTGGCTGTGATAATGATCATCATCATGTTTTTCATTATGATGTAGATATTGTCGTGTGTAGGGCAACATCCTCATTGTTTACACTCACTCGTTCACTCACTCACATTTACGCACGCACACTCTTACATTATGGACTCTTTTCTTATCCAGTTTACATTTTCTTTGTTTGTTGTTTGAAAATATTTTCTTTAGATTTGTTTTTGATTTTTCTCTCTATCTTTTCCTTCGTTCCTACTCGTAGTTTTCCTGGTGTGTAGGAAACTATGATTTGCTTTTTGTTTTTGTAGTTTCTTTTTCTTCGAGGTTCAATGAACTTTTCCTGATTTTCTATTAACTAGACTTTATTTTAACGTGGGTCCTACACGTGTGTTTTTTATGATGAAAAGGGTTTTATACTGCTCTTCATCATTTGTTTTTTTATTTGAATATTTAGAATGTAATTAAAGAAAATTTAAATGCTCATTTAGAAATTTGAAAAATTAAAGTCAATTTGTAATTTCTAAGAAGAGAAGAGGCGAGGCATATAATGGTTTTGTAATGAACGCGTAAATGGTATTTGAAGATAATATATTGTAAAAAGGATTTAAGATTTAAATATTAAAATGGTTATATTGCTAATAAATAGAGGGAGGAATGTTTAATGCATTTTAAGGAATTTAAACAAAAATCAGTTTTCTTGGCAAAATAGAAGAATACGATTGATTTTGATCTTTATGTTAAGTACAGTACTACGCATGTAAAATTTTCGTAGTCAATATTGATGTCATAATTTGGTTAAAAATTATATAATCACAAGAATCAGAGTAGAGTAGAGAAGTTCAGTTCAGTTCTAGTTGAGTTCTAGTTTAGTTCTAGTTCAGTTCTAATTCAGTTCTAGTTCAGTTCTAGTTCAGTTCTAGTTCAGTTCTAGTTCAGTTCTAGTTCAGTTCTAGTTCAGTTCTAGT
>NC_060952.1:74945947-74947144 GCF_022045245.1 Lucilia cuprina
TAGTTCAGTTCTAGTTCAGTTCTAGTTCAGTTCTAGTTCAGTTCTAGTTCAGTTCTAGTTCAGTTCTAGTTCAGTTCTAGTTCAGTTCTAGTTCAGTTCTAGTCATAATTTGGTTAAAAATTATATAATCACAAGAATCAGAGTAGAGTAGAGTAGAGAAGTTCAGTTCAGTTCTAGTTGAGTTCTAGTTCAGTTCTAGTTTAGTTCTAGTTCAGTTCTAGTTCAGTTCTAGTTCAGTTCTAGTTCAGTTCTAGTTCAGTTCTAGTTCAGTTCTAGTTCAGTTTTAGTTCAGTTCTAGTTCAGTTCTAGTTCAGTTCTAGTTCAGTTCTAGTTCAGTTCTAGTTCAGTTCTAGTTCAGTTCTAGTTCAGTTCTAGTTCAGTTCTAGTTCAGTTCTAGTTCAGTTCTAGTTCAGTTCTAGTTCAGTTCTAGTTCAGTTCTAGTTCAGTTCTAGTTCAGTTCTAGTTCAGTTCTAGTTCAGTTCTAGTTCAGTTCTAGTTCAGTTCTAGTTCAGTTCTAGTTCAGTTCTAGTTCAGTTCTAGTTCAGTTCTAGTCATAAATTGGTTAAAAATTATATAATCACAAGAATCAGAGTAGAGTAGAGAAGTTCAGTTCAGTTCTAGTTGAGTTCTAGTTCAGTTCTAGTTTAGTTCTAGTTCAGTTCTAGTTCAGTTCTAGTTCAGTTCTAGTTCAGTTCTAGTTCAGTTCTAGTTCAGTTCTTGTTCAGTTCTAGTTCAGTTCTAGTTCAGTTCTAGTTCAGTTCTAGTTCAGTTCTAGTTCAGTTCTAGTTCTAGTTCAGTTCTAGTTCAGTTCTAGTTCAGTTCTAGTTCAGTTCTAGTTCAGTTGTAGTGCAGTTGTAGTTCAGTTGTAGTTCAGTTGTAGTTCAGTTGTAGTTCAGTTGTAGTTCAGTTGTAGTTCAGTTGTAGTTCAGTTGTAGTTCAGTTCTAGTTCAGTTGTAGTTCAGTTGTAGTTCAGTTCTAGTTCAGTTCTAGTTCAGTTCTAGTTCAGTTCTAGTTCAGTTCTAGTTCAGTTCTAGTTCAGTTCTAGCTCAGTTATAGTTCAATTCTAGTTCAGTTCTAGTTCAGTTCTACTTCAGTTCTAGTTCAGTTCTAGTTCACTTCTAGTTCACTTCTAGTTCAGTTCTAGTTCAGTTCTAGTTCAGTTCTAGTTCAGTTCTAGTTCAGTTCTAGTTCAGTTCT
>NC_060952.1:74947502-74947789 GCF_022045245.1 Lucilia cuprina
GTTCTAGTTCAGTTCTAGTTCAGTTCTAGTTCAGTTCTAGTTCAGTTCTAGTTCAGTTCTAGTTCAGTTCTATTTCAGTTCTAGTTCAGTTCTAGTTCAGTTCTAGTCATGGTTTGGTTAAAAATTATATAATCACAAGAATCAGAGTAGAGTAGAGAAGTTCAGTTCAGTTCTAGTTGAGTTCTAGTTTAGTTCTAGTTCAGTTCTAGTTCAGTTCTAGTTCAGTTCTTGTTCAGTTCTAGTTCAGTTCTAGTTCAGTTCTAGTTCAGTTCTAGTTCAGTTCTAGT
>NC_060952.1:74947889-75025659 GCF_022045245.1 Lucilia cuprina
ACTAGAACTGAACTAGAACTGAACTAGAACTGAACTAGAACTGAACTAGAACTGAACTAGAACTGAACTAGAACTGAATTAGAACTGAACTAGAACTAAACTAGAATTCAACTAGAACTAAACTAGAACAGAAGAAACAGTTTTGGATTCGATCTTGTTATTGGAAAGTTTTTTTCAAGTTAGATGTGGTGACTATGGTTGGACCCAAATTGATTAAAGAGAACGTTGACATGCGATCGACCCATAGAACTAATACTATCTGGTATCATGGGAACCAGATAGTATTAGTTCTATGATAGTATTTGGGGTAGATGTGAAGGCTTTACCCAAATCGTGGGAAGAGGGTTTATGCCTGCGAAGAGGCAGTTATGCGTAGGAAGAGGAACTCATGCATAGTTGCCGAAAAATAGAACAACTTTTTCTCGTCTTACTTTACCGATAACGTCTTTAAGTCCTGTTATCTCTATGTTTTCAATGTAGATCTCTAAATCCGTTCAAATTCATCCCCCTTCTTGAGCTGCCCAGGGTTTTCTATATTCTCATAGTTGCCGAGAATTTGATTTTTTAATAAAATTATTCCCAAGCAAATTATTCCTTAAACAGTTGCCTTAAATTATTAGATTCATGAAATTTTTTTAACATAATAAATAACGGTGACGCAATTTTATTGATCCTGCCCTTATCCTTACTAATTTATATTAAATTTCATTTAATGGATCCTGCATATTTCATGCACGATACGCGTTTTTAACGACGCGTGCAAAACCTTTGCCCAAATTACGAACACGAACAAAAAACAACAATTAAGATCATCAATTTACATTGGAAAAAACGTTAGCAATGACAACCTCTTTTCAGTTTTTTTTTTTTGCTTTAAAGCAATTAAATTCAATAAAAAGAAAAATTATGTGGTGGATGATAGTTGCATAGATGCATAAAGGGAATCCTTAATAGAGTAAAAGGGGCTGCAGCTACTGTTATAATAACTTTTGCTACTTAACACTGAGACACACACACAGACCGAGAAACTATAAGTATTTAAGTACCCGCAGATTTGTCAATAGAAATGGCATACATTCAATAGCCACACTCGAGCAGACAGACACACTGACATACCCTCAAACTCTTGCAAACGAATACACATTTATAAAACATTTTAAACAATTAAATTTTATTAGAGGTTAAAAATACACACAGATACTGACATACTTATACACGCATTTATTACAATGTATCTACTTATTCCAAAGTACTCAATGTGAAAATATTTCTTTAAATTTAAAACGGAACTAAATTTTAAATTACTCAATACAGGAAATAAATTTAAAAGTAAAAAATAATAATCTCAGTATCTTGCTTTAGAAGGTTTTAGAAAAAAAGGTTAAAGGACTTATTAACATTTGTGTTATTCTAATTACTTCCGTGCTGCTCTTTGCTTTGTTTTATTTTATATTTTGCTTTCATTAAATTTCTTTTATTTGCTTTTGTAAATTTTTCTTTTTCACACTTCAAAAATATTGTTTCCAGTTGTTGTTGCTGTTCCTTTTAGTATAAGAGTCTTTAATAGATTACAATGCAATTTTCCTACAAATCGTACAATGAACCCATACCATAGGATTATATACATACTTATGTATATATAAGTAACATACACACATACATCAACAATTAATATTTCCATTCATAGTTGTGTTATTAAGGAAATTTTTATCAACTTTAAAATTGACTTATTTACTGTAGGTCTGATAGTAATTCATGAGAATGTTTAGGCTGAATTGGTACCTCAGGTACCCTACATATATATTTTGTTGTTCAATAATTTAAGGCGAAAGTGAGAGGGCTTTCAATCCTTTTCGCAATTTTCCTCTAGAAATTTATGAAAATGTGAAAATTATGGGTCCGGTGTATTCGAACTGTATGTTGTAAGGCACTAACTAATTAACTAATTAACTGACTAACTAACTAACTAACTAACTAACTAACTAACTAACTAACTAACTAACTAACTAACTAACTAACTACAACTAACTACAACTAACTACAACTAACTACAACTAACTACAACTAACTACAACTAACTACAACTAACTACAACTAACTACAATTAACTACAACTAACTACAACTAACTACAACTAACTACAAGTAACTGCAACTAACTACAACTAACTACAACTAACTACAACTAACTAACTAACCAACTAACTAACTAACTAACTAACTAAATAACTAACTAACTAACTATCTATCTATCTATCTATCTATCTATCTATCTATCTATCTATCTATCTATCTATCTATCTATCTATCTATCATACTAAGACCAGTCTAAGAACTAGTATATTGAAGAGGAGTAGATAAGGTAATGTTAGATATACTTTGGGAACATAGAGCTTAAAACTTGGTACTCCCTTTCTGTCAGGTCTGAAGGAGCTATTTGGGATAAATTGCGGGTGGTTTACTTAAGAAAAGCTACACTATTATAGCTTTCTCTCATTTAGTTACAAAAATACTATGTTTCATCCACAAGCAAATATTTTTTAAATTACTTGGTTATTAATTTAGAGGAGTATGTTGTGGCCCAATAAAATTACACTTACAATAGTAATAATTATAATAATACTTACATATGTATATAACTAGTACATACACATGCATGTATGTATTCAATAGATACTGTTTAAGTAAATGAATGGAATAAGGGCATTAAACTGCCTGAGATACAAATAAACTATTTGTTGTACAAACACACTCATATATGAGGCTCTAATGGATTCTTTAGTTGCTTTACAAGTAAACTGTTTATCAACTCCTGATAGTTTTTCTCTCATTTTACCCACTAAGCCCACAAACCAAACTGACAGCCGCACTAGTTAGTCATTCAGTCAATGAGCGATTACCGGAGCCAGAGAAAAGTGGGAAAATGTTAAAGAAAATGAGGAAAAAAATACTTGGTGCACATCGTAGAGATAGTGAAACAAATGGATGAAATGGATGGTTGGTTGGTTGGCTGCTTGGATACATGCTACCAGTGCAAATGTATTTTAGCATGAACATTGTACCTACATTCTACATACATACAAATGTACATATTTACTACCTCAGCACATGATGATGGGGATTGTAGCGTTTTAAGTTTATGGTGTCATTTGCTTGGAATTCTATATCGGTAAATGAATGTATGAATCGAATCAGTGGTGTTGTTGTTACTGTAGTTTCATACTTTTAAAGGTTTTCCTTTTGGTTTTTCCCTTCGACTTTGTGTTTTTTAAGTATTCGCATTTTCTGCCTTCTGTCTTTTAGTTTTTTCGTTTCGCTTTTTTTTTTTTTTGCTGTTTGTCTTTGGCATTTAAGGAAAATTGTTGAATAATTTTCCTACAGAATGTTGTGTTTCATTATTATTATTATTGTTGTTGCTGTTGCTGTACAAGTCAATTCAATTTAGTTCAGTTCAGGTTTCCATGTGTTGTTTTTCCACTGATAAGCCTTTTTCCACGCTGTTGTTGTTATTGCTGCTGTTTGTTGTATTATTTAGTTTATGTTGGGAAAATATGTAGATTGTGGTAAGAAATAAAATGTTTACGAACAATAACAACTACACACACAAACAGTCACTGACTGGCTGACTGAATGAACAAGTGAGTGAGTGAACTTTTGTAAATAGGATTTATTTTTTAAAGAAGTTCAAGTGTTGAAAACGATTGTGTTTTTCTTTATTTTTTTATTTCTAAATGGAATAAAATACTTCCTGATAACAAGACTCCTTGTGGTCAACGCCCTTTAAATATTGTTTTTAAAGACAATGTTATTTAGATAATGATAAATGGACGTTTAAAAATGTCATGACACCTAAAGTACAGGATTTGTTGAGGGATTTGATTTAAAAATTTAAAACTCTGCTGGGTGCCAAATGAAATCAATGGATTTTTATAAACTGTAAGATTCTCCGTTAAATGGAACCTGATAGGTAATACATACATTAATATTTTGTATATATTTAAATTTAGGTATGGCCCAGATACACAGCAATGCATCTTTAACTAATTGCTCGACATATGACATAATTGACATACCTTCTAATTTTGAATAGTTACTCTACCCATAGACATTGCACAAAATAGGCATAGACTAGACACAGACATAGACTAGACATAGACTAGACATAAACTAGACATAGACTAGACATAGACTAGACATAGACTAGACATAGACTAGACATAGACTAGACATAGACTAGACATAGACTAGACATAGACTAGACATAGACTAGACATAGACTAGACATAGACTAGACATAGACTAGACATAGACTAGACATAGACTAGACATAGACTAGACATAGACTAGACATAGACTAGACATAGACTAGACATAGACTAGACATAGACTAGACATAGACTAGACATAGACTAGACATAGACTAGACATAGACTAGACATAGACTAGACATAGACTAGACATAGACTAGACATAGACTAGACATAGACTAGACATAGACTAGACATAGACTAGACATAGACTAGACATAGACTAGACATAGACTAGACATAGACTAGACATAGACTAGACATAGACTAGACATAGACTAGGACATAGACTAGACATAGACTAGACATAGACTAGACATATAGACTAGACATAGACTAGACATAGACTAGACATAGACTAGACATAGACTAGACATAGACTAGACATAGACTAGACATAGACTAGACATAGACTAGACATAGACTAGACATAGACTAGACATAGACTAGACATAGACTAGACATAGACTAGACATAGACTAGACATAGACTAGACATAGACTAGACATAGACTAGACATAGACTAGACATAGACTAGACATAGACTAGACATAGACTAGACATAGACTAGACATAGACTAGACATAGACTAGACATAGACTAGACATAGACTAGACATAGACTAGACATAGACTAGACATAGACTAGACATAGACTAGACATAGACTAGACATAGACTAGACATAGACTAGACATAGACTAGACATAGACTAGACATAGACTAGACATAGACTAGACATAGACTAGACATAGACTAGACATAGACTAGACATAGACTAGACATAGACTAGACATAGACTAGACATAGACTAGACATAGACTAGACATAGACTAGACATAGACTAGACATAGACTAGACATAGACTAGACATAGACTAGACATAGACTAGACATAGACTAGACATAGACTAGACATAGACTAGACATAGACTAGACATAGACTAGACATAGACTAGACATAGACTAGACATAGACTAGACATAGACTAGACATAGACTAGACATAGACTAGACATAGACTAGACATAGACTAGACATAGACTAGACATAGACTAGACATAGACTAGACATAGACTAGACATAGACTAGACATAGACTAGACATAGACTAGACATAGACTAGACATAGACTAGACATAGACTAGACATAGACTAGACATAGACTAGACATAGACTAGACATAGACTAGACATAGACTAGACATAGACTAGACATAGACTAGACATAGACTAGACATAGACTAGACATAGACTAGACATAGACTAGACATAGACTAGACATAGACTAGACATAGACTAGACATAGACTAGACATAGACTAGACATAGACTAGACATAGACTAGACATAGACTAGACATAGACTAGACATAGACTAGACATAGACTAGACATAGACTAGACATAGACTAGACATAGACTAGACATAGACTAGACATAGACTAGACATAGACTAGACATAGACTAGACATAGACTAGACATAGACTAGACATAGACTAGACATAGACTAGACATAGACTAGACATAGACTAGACATAGACTAGACATAGACTAGACATAGACTAGACATAGACTAGACATAGACTAGACATAGACTAGACATAGACTAGACATAGACTAGACATAGACTAGACATAGACTAGACATAGACTAGACATAGACTAGACATAGACTAGACATAGACTAGACATAGACTAGACATAGACTAGACATAGACTAGACATAGACTAGACATAGACTAGACATAGACTAGACATAGACTAGACATAGACTAGACATAGACTAGACATAGACTAGACATAGACTAGACATAGACTAGACATAGACTAGACATAGACTAGACATAGACTAGACATAGACTAGACATAGACTAGACATAGACTAGACATAGACTAGACATAGACTAGACATAGACTAGACATAGACTAGACATAGACTAGACATAGACTAGACATAGACTAGACATAGACTAGAAAGAAATATTTTATTCACCTTATTTATTATTTATTCACTCACCTTACCCCTTCCCCTACTAAAACAAATCTGCTTTAAATTATTAAACAATAATAAAAAAATATTTTGCTTAATTAACTAAAAACTATAACAAAAAATAGCTTTAAAAGAAATAATTAAATGTGACATAAAGTACTCAATGGTTGAAAATAAATGTGGGTCATTCAGTTTGACATTTTTTGTCCACAGTCACCCGATTCATATTTTAACGTTTTTTTCCATTTCAAGAAATTTTATTTTCTTTTTTTAACAACAATTTCAACTGTAATGTAAAACTCTAAAAAAAATATTAAATTAAAAAAAACTACTATAGAACAAAAATTTAAATGAAAAAGAAAACCAAGAACTGCTTAAAATTTACAACATTTTAAGAATTTAATGTTGAAGGTAAAACGTGCCACAAAAAATATATTAAAACCGAACAATAACAAATACTTTTGTACTTCAACTCGAGGTTGCATAAGATGTTTGCTGTTGATTTTTTTTTATATTGTCTTCTTAAATAAAATTCTCTTAAAGTTAAAGGTTAAATGAAATATATATTTTTTTACTTTTTTATGAGGGGATTTTGGATGAATTGTAAATATTTGAGATTTCTTTCAAATACATATGTTTAGTTTCTTCATATTTATCAAAATGTAAATAAAATAAAATGTGATAATATTACTGTAAATGAGAACGATAAGTGAAATGTTCCTTGAAATAAATTTCTTTTAATTTTTAGCTCTTGTGGAGCAATAATAACTTTACTAAAAGCGGCTCCTTCTTCTTTTTAAACTGATATATTGAAGATAGAGAAGGATAAAAAAATATCCACAAAAATATAGACAAGACATAGACAAGACATAGACAAGACATAGACAAGACATAGACAAGACATAGACAAGACATAGACAAGACATAGACAAGACATAGACAAGACATAGACAAGACATAGACAAGACATAGACAAGACATAGACAAGACATAGACAAGACATAGACAAGACATAGACAAGACATAGACAAGACATAGACAAGACATAGACAAGACATAGACAAGACATAGACAAGACATAGACAAGACATAGACAAGACATAGACAAGACATAGACAAGACATAGACAAGACATAGACAAGACATAGACAAGACATAGACAAGACATAGACAAGACATAGACAAGACATAGACAAGACATAGACAAGACATAGACAAGACATAGACAAGACATAGACAAGACATAGACAAGACATAGACAAGACATAGACAAGACATAGACAAGACATAGACAAGACATAGACAAGACATAGACAAGACATAGACAAGACATAGACAAGACATAGACAAGACATAGACAAGACATAGACAAGACATAGACAAGACATAGACAAGACATAGACAAGACATAGACAAGACATAGACAAAATTTTATTCAATCTAGACATGGTTCAACTGTTTTATTTCCATGCTCCTATTTCCAATTGGGTCATCTAAGAAAAATGTGTACATTTCGTATGAATGTCCTAAATATTTATTGAATTTGTCATTTCTATTTGTAGAAATTTCAACCATAAACTAATTTTGTGTTTTGTGGCATTTAAACGGATGTGTTTTTTTATTTTTTATACCTTTTCACTCATTTCATCGATTTGTTATTACACACTGAAAAACCAACAAAAAAAAACTTATCACAAACCGCAAAAAATACTGGATATTTTAATTTTGTTAGTGGTGATTTTTATTTTTCCATATAATTCTTCAAAAGGACTGTCTGACTGACTGACTAAGTTCATAACATTATTTTTTAATATAAAACTACAACAACTGTATAATAAAAACCAATAAAAGTGCGAGTAACAACAATAACAGAGAAAAGGCACTTTTTTTATCTGCAAACTGTATTTATTTGTACGAGGATGAACAAACAAAACTACAAACAGTACAATGAAATGAAAAGATAAAAATTTATTTGACTTTTATCATCAGGATGTGTTTAACAATATATACATACATTTATTTATTTATTTATACATCCACATGTACATATGTATATGTAAATATATACTTTGTATATACTTACTTGATATCTGCTAAAATTTTGTATTAAGCAGGAGTCATTATCTTGCTGATTGTACTGAATACGATGGCAGTGTTTCCCAAACTTATTGTAATAACTCTAGTCTAAACTCTTGCATTATTATTACTAGTGTATCCAATTTTTATAGAGTGACCATGGATCTAACTTAGCAAATTATATAAGATATACGCGTTTACAAAAGTTCATGAACCAAAATAGAAAAATATTTTGCAATACAGTCAGAGCCAAAGTATGGCGGTCTTGTGTTCATACTTAGTCTTACCACTTAGAAAGATTCCTTCACAAATGACTTTAGTGCTCACTCCTGACTTGAAAATATCACTCATTACTGACTTCAAAATCTGCGATGATGTTATCAGAAACATGTTTTATAAGAACAGAAATTCTATGACTGACCCTATCACCGCCCAGAAATAGACTTTAATGTTCATATCTGCTTAAAAATTCTAGTACATATAACTGGCTTTCAAATGTCGGTGTAATGTTGAAATTCAACAAATAAAAGTTTTTTTCGGAACCGAAACATATATTTTAAATCTAATTTAATGAGGATCGGACCGTCAATATAAATGCTCTTACAGAAAATAATTTTTTAATAATTCAAAACCAAAAGTTTTGGCATTATCATATACTAATGTTAGAATTAAAAAAATAAATACTTTTTGAAATGATGAAGATCTTGGTCCGTAATTAACCTAATCTCACATTGAAGGTCCTGGTCTGAAAAATCACCTTGACATTCATACTAATCTAATGAATAAAGACCATATTATTACCGCTAAAATACATTCATAGAAACTACCGTTACCGCGAAAATACCGATAATGCAAAAATACCAATACCGAAATAAATGGAAATACTGATTCCGCTCACCTCAGCACTATTTCGAAACTGTTGCTAACCTTGTTAGTTAGTCAGTTAGTTAGTTAGTTAGTTAGTTAGTCAATTAGTTAGTTAGTTAGTTAGTTAGTTAGTTAGTTAGTTAGTTAGTTAGTTAGTTAGTTAGTAAGTTAGTTAGTTAGTTAGTTAGTTAGTTTGTTAGTTATTTAGTTATTTAGTTAGTTAGTTAGTTAGTTAGTTAGTTAGTTAGTTAGTTAGTTAGTTAGTTAGTTAGTTAGTTAGTTTGTTAGTTAGATAATTAGTTAGTTAGATAATTACTTAGTTAGTTAGTTAGTTAGTTAGTTAGTTAGTTAGTTAGTTAGTTAGTTAGTTAGTTAGTTAGTTAGTTAGTTAGTTAGTTAGTCAATCAGTTGGTTAGTTAGTTAGTTAGTTAGTTAGTTAGTTAGTTAGTTAGTTAGTTTGTTTGTTAGTTAGATAATTACTAAGTTAGTTAGTTAGTCAATCAGTTGGTTAGTTAGTCAATCAGTTGGTTAGTTAGTTAGTTATTTAGTTAGTTAGTTAGTTAGTTAGTTAGTTAGTTAGTTAGTTAGTTAGTTAGTTAGTTAGTTAGTTAGTTAGTTATTTAGTTAGTTAGTTAGTTAGTTAGTTAGTTAGTTAGTTAGTTAGTTAGTTAGTTAGTTAGTTAGTTAGTTAGTTAGTTAGTTATTTAGTTATTTAGTTATTTAGTTATTTAGTTATTTAGTTATTTAGTTATTTAGTTATTTAGTTATTTAGTTAGTTAGTTAGTTAGTTAGTTAGTTAGTTAGTTAGTTAGTTAGTTAGTTAGTTAGTTAGTTAGTTAGTTAGTTAGTTAGTTATTTAGGTAGTTAGTTATTTAGTTAGTTAGTTAGTTAGTTAGTTAGTTAGTTAGTTAGTTAGTTAGTTAGTTAGTTAGTTAGTTAGTTAGTTAGTTAGTTAGTTAGTTAGTTAGTTAGTTAGTAAGTTATTTAGTTATTTAGTTAGTTATTTATTTAGTTAGTTAGTTAGTCAGTGAGTTAGTTAGTTAGTTAGTTAATAAGTTTGTTTGTTATTTGATACATTACTTCCAAATAAGTCCCATTTAAGAACCCCTGACATTCAGCAGGAACATTTAACTTTATTATTTGTCAAATATTTGTGGATATAAAAGAGTCCGGGGACGGGTAGTCAGTACATTTATGCGTAAGTTGGTAACAACTCTTCCCAAAACAAGACACATACCTGCATGCCTGTGTGCCACTTTCATTAAATTATTTATTCATAATGAAAGTATTACTCATGCCCTGTACTCGTTCCTACTACAAAAAAACACCAACAATTTTACATAAATATTTATTATTTGTAATGACAATAAACGTTACGAAAATGTTATTGACACAGGCTTATCGCCAATTCTGTGACAATGAGATGGGCAAAACAAAATGATAAACAGTAAAAAAAATTGAATGAAAGAAACAGGACAAAAGAGAGGAGTGTGGAAGATAATATATACAATTCTCGATTTTTATGGAATAATAAAAGAAGATCTTGCCAAAAATTTCTTGAAAAATCAGTTAAATATTGATTTTTCATTCTATATAAATAACTACTTACAAGTAAGTATTCAAATGTATTCTAGAAAGATTAAAATAACTGCAAATTATTATTTTAAAGCAAAAACAGATGTATGTATGTATGTGTTAACATACATACAAGTGCATATGTATATAATGCTAGTAAAATGCTTAAATTCTTTACTTGTGACATTTTCATTAATGATTTGATATTAAGTGCAACTTAACCCAGTGTTTGACATTTAACTTTTATTATACATACAAACGTGTATGTATGTTTGTTTATACTGTATGTGTATATACATTTTTTATATATCTATGTTTTAATATATATCTTTAAGTGTTTTACGAATACTTAATTAAAGTCTCATAATAAAATTTTTTTATTAATAAGCACATGTTCTCGTAGTTTAAAAAAAAATTTCTCACAAAACAAATTTATAAACTATAGAAATAAAAAAAATAAAATTAGAAATAAAAGCATTACATAGAAAAACACATTCCAGAATGCAAAATTGTTATATAATCATAAATTTTACTATAAAATAGCGCTACTAGTAGTATATTTGATCGTATCCCATATATAGTGTAACTATTAGAAAATCACTAAATTGTTTATAACTAACCTTATATATAACTCCTTCTTAAAAGCTCTAGAGTTCGGTCCTTGATTAAACCTAAGCTATTTTAAAGGGGCCTTTACCTTTACATACTCTTATTAATACCGATATACCATACTATATTATAGGAGGAAATTATAGCATTAAATTCTAAAAGGATCGGGGCCAAATTAATGTGTTTATAGGATTTCCTTCCAAAGTTAGTTTTAAGCTACGACACATGTTTTTTGGCATTCGTTGTAAATATGATGATAACAGCGTTAACATATGTATTTGAGACATTCATAATTAGGCCACTCGGTCAACATCGTTGACCTAAAGTTTTACACACGACAAGGGCTGAATTAAGAACATGAGCGAGTGACTCGCTCATACGGCCCACACCAACATGACACCAAGAGAGGGACCTAATCTGACACACACACTTTTCATAGATCGCTATATATATAAAAGTCTTCAAACCACCAAGCCCGATAGAATCTTTAAACGAAAGATATTCAGAGTCGACTCTGGCTACAATGTAAAAATGCTATAAAGCTACATATGTCAGACTTATATTAAGTTAAATTTAGAATGGCCCGTACTCAAAGAATCTTAAACTGTCACGATGTCTTCGGCAACATCTAAGTGGTAAAGAAGTTATGAATATCGGAGCAGGATGGGCATAACAAGATTATAACTATGTACCTGTCCTTTCTAATCGTTGAGCGCTAGAGTCATTCACAGTAGGGCAATATAACACCGAGAATGGAACCGATACCATCTATTTTATAAAGTACACGAATTTAGACCATACTCATTACAAAATGCATTTATTCCATTTATAAGGGAACTGTACTTCTGCTTGAGTAGTATTTTCTCATGTTAAACCATTTCGTCCAGCCTTGATTCGGGGTCATCTAACCAAAGGCAAAATTGTAATTTCTCTCTATTTTAATTATATATAAATATTGCAATAAACTTTCGATGACAATGAAACTTAAAGAACAATTAAAATAACACTTTGTTTTATAATTTTGTGTTGGAATTCTTTTCATCAATGGATACCATTGATGAAGAAAATAAGAATTACGTTCAAATTACTGCAGTTGATTTCTGTGAATGCTCAACTAATGTTTATTGTATTACAATTGTTGAATGCAATCTCAATTCCATTAATTTGCCTTAAAGCTTGGGAAATAACTTGCAAACTAAATAACACTTTAAGCAAATTACATTTTTAATAGGTAAAAGGTAAAACAGATTAAAAGCAATTTAAAATGTTTTTTTAACTGTAAGTAGAAATAACTGAAAGTTGTAAATTTCCTTAAAAATATATTTACATTCCAATTTAACATTTTCGACTTAACCAGTTTTACCTTGCAATCAAAGATTTCTTTATTTTCTATTAAAAATTGTATGAAACGAAAAACATAAACGCTCAATCTGTCTGTCTGACCGGCAGTATTTAAGAGATTTTTCTATTTTTTTTTCTATATGCATGATCGTTTGTTTGTTGGTTGGTCTGTTTGATCGTAGAGATTTTTTTGTCTTCGTTTCAACTTTTTCTGAGCTTTTGCTCTAATGTTATTGTAACTATTACAGCTGTTGGCTGTGTTGTTGTAGTGGTTTGATTGCATTTGGCGCGCTTGAATGACCTTGAGCATGCTGTTTGATTTTATTATATTGTCTGTCTGTATGTCGGTATTTACTTATGTTTGTGAATTTATTTGTGTGTATGTAAGTACATTTGTAGAAATGAATGAATGAATGTTTGTTTGAATGTAAGTTGTAGTTACAGTGGGCATCGGATATAATGATACACTTGTCAGGAATTTGCAAGTTAAGTTCTGTTATAGATTACATTGACTGAATCTTTCTGGAAGGATTCAGTCTATGAAACTAACTAATTAACTAATTCGAATGAACCGATTATAACTAACAACCGATTAGAAGTAACTAACTTACTGACTAATTTACTTACTTACTAACTAATTAACTAACTAACTAACTAACTAACCAACTAACTAACTAACTAACTATCGAACTACCTACCTACTAATTTACTAACTAACTAGCTAACTTACTAACTAACTAACCGACTAACGAGCTAACTAACTAACTAACTAACTAACTAACTAACTAAAAAACTAACAAACTCAAGAGCTAACTAACCAACTAACTAACTAACTATATTACTAACTTACTTACTGACATCAACTCATTCTTAACATTTTGAAATTTTTCGAAAAGTTCCTTTAGTACTCTTCTACGATCTTCACATCCCCGATTCATTATGCATCCTATTCCTGTGACTCTTTCTTAACATTAAGGCCCTTCTCCAAATGGTGAATAGCTAATCCTCTAAATATTTCAGAGTAGGGACAGATCCACACATTCCTGATTCATTTTGCAACCTATATCTGTGACATAACTTCATTCATTGCATTTAGACACTCCTCTAAATACGCCATCGAGGGGAGTCATCGAGACCTTGGAGTATTTACCACAAATGCATAATTTTTTATTATGGACCGATCTTCGCAAATTTTATAGTAAAATACGATTTATTTTATGAAGACATCCCTTTCAACTGAAAGTTTAGTTGCGTTCAATCATCTTTCATCAGGAAAAATAAAGGTACAATATGGACTAACGTACTCCACATCACTTTTTGAGATACTAAAAGCCTTGTCGATTTACTAAAGTCCGTATTTGATGGAAATAACTTGAAATAGATCGCAAAAGATTTAATCTTAGTCCTCTAACCCAAAGAATTCTTTTAAACATGATGAATTGATTAGTCCATAGATTGGCTTGTCGAGTTTTTGGATTAAATGGCCCTAAGGCTATCAAATGTAACATTTTAGGATCCATGCAAAAAGATTGAATCTCCGCAGAAAAATCTTGCTTTCTTTATCACTTTCCATACCTAGCGGAACATAGGTCTTGCGAATTTAATTTTCTGCACGACTTAACGGATTTATCGAATTTAAACATTTGTCTTTACAAGTATCGAAATGGGATCAGCACAATAGAATTAAGTTTCTGAATTATGGGAAAAATCAATCCAATTAAAACAGCTGACTCTAAATCAAGGCTCTTAGGCCTTCAGCAAATCACATAGTTCCGAAACAAAGATTATAATATTCTATAATTTTTGATTAAAATTCCACTGTACAATTTCTATGATTACTGTAAGATTTGCAACCTTTTCGCTGTAAGAGTTTCGTTATGGATAGTAGTATGTGTCACTACTTTTTTTAAAGAGACTTAATAGAGAGGACACAAAAAAAACACTTTAATCCATGTGCTTTTTACTATGTCCGTCCCAACAATATCTTTAGCTTGGTCTTTGTGGTACTCAAAATGTATCCATGACTTTTTATTTAAAGGTAGTTTAAGTGTGTTTATTTATGGTTGGATTGTTGGTGGCAAGTAGATTTTGTGGCACTCATAATAGATTTTCTTTTTTTTTGCTGTCGCGTGTTTAAATTATATATTTTTATGAGATTTACCTAGTTTTGAATATTGTTGTTGTTGTTTGTCTAAGTAATCAAATCTGAACAGGGTTTAACATTTTTCATTCAATTGAATGGTTGTTTATACCATATGACTGACAGTCAGTCGGTCGGTCTGTCTGTTTGTTTATATATATTCTGCTGAATATTTGCCATTTTTAAGTCAGGTTGCAGTTGAACTTTTCTTTAAATGTATTTTAATCTTAATTCTAAAACTACTAGAATCTATATATCTTTTGTGATTTGTTAGGATCTGAAATTTTTGTACTTATAAAGGAAATAAGAAGTTTTTGCATAACTCCAGCATTAAGTTCTTATAAGATCTTTTAAATAGGTTCAAAGTTGAAGATTTTGAAAGATAATGCAACACCAAGTAGATTCTATCTGAACAGATATGAATCTGTCTGAATTTATCCCTATAATATCCAGAAGTGTTGACAATTTCAAAACCCATGTGGACCGAAAAAATAAACTTCCATAAATACCTGAAAACTCCTCTAATCGCATAAACAATTGGCTTTTGACTAAAATTGTAACAGATTATTTTTGTTAATTTCCTGTACACATACACCGCATGTCTAGTTGTCTCAATGACTGACTGTCTGTTTTATTGTCTTTGACTACTAACATGCCACATAATATAGAAAACAACAGCAACAACAAAAATCAAGGTATGGCTTCAACTGCGCAACAAAAAATACTTGTACGAACGACTAACTGACTGACTGACTGAAATAAATGAATGAATGAATTTGAAACGACCCACACAATCAACTAGACTCAAAACAGGCCCATTGATTCAAAATTATCAAATATAAATGTCAATAAAATAACCTTGTTTTTGTGTTTTTTTTTTTAATTTATAGATGTTTGTTCATTGTCAAAATCCTACAACTATTATGATAATTTTGGAAATAAAAATGTTTTAGAGAAATATGAGACAAATAAATAAAAAAAGATAAAGTTAAGAAATTGTTAAGAAAAGTTAAACGGTTTTCAAATAGTGAATGAGTGAAATATATAATGGAAACCGTTGTAATCCCTAAACCGTTATCTTTTCTATATGATTAATCCATTTTGAATACAAAATCAAATGTAAAGTATTTAGAAAAACGAAGTGTTTGTCTATAAAATTACAGTATTTTGAATTAGTTTGGGTTTTACAAGTGTCTATAACGTCCTAACTTTAGCCCATAGAATTTGCACCTAAATAGGCTATTGGTTAATAACCATCCACGTCGTGATTGAAACCTAAACTGGTAAGACTGACATCAAAATTTGGGTATAATTTCGTTGCTGCTGCAGGGGCCACATATACTCCTTAAAGGAGTGAGGGTTAAATATTAAAATATATAAGTATATACAGAAAGAATGTGATACAGTATAAATCAGGGGTACCCGCCAGATGCTGGCTAACAAAGTTGTGGGTTAGGCTGAATGGAAGTTGTAAGTTTTATCATTGAACCTGCCTACTTTGTCGCAATATGTTACCGGTCTATTTCAGAGTAAAACGCCTGATATGAGTAAAACCCCTCTGAGTAAAAACAAAATTTCGGCCTATTAACAGAAACTGTATTTAGACGTCTTAATGCGTCGCTAGGTGCTGTTTCCAAAGCAATAGATACATAGCTCTTGAGGTTGTGAATTTTGTTGTCGAGGAATTCTTCAGACAGTGACAGACAGGAAGCAACAAGACTGCAATGGTCAAAGTTAAAATAGCACAGTAGTACTTAAGCAAACTACTTGAACATGTGTCCAGTGTCCATCATGAACACCTGATCGTTAAAGATCAGAAGGGGGTGAAGGTGATTCGTTTGCAACTTACCGTAGAATAAGATCGACAAAACAGGTGTTCATCTAAAGAACTGCTTTTGTAAATTATATGATCTAAACAATTCGATCAGATACATATTATGAACGTTAGTGCCGACACTTCTCTGAGAATATTATTAAGATTTAGAACAGGCTAGATAGGGTGACTTTAAAACGCCTTCAATTTTTAGCAAATGGAACGCTTCACCAAAGGGACAAACGGCTACATAAGCATTCGTTTGAATCTTTTAGTAGGGTGTCCTGTCATCTTTGATCCTTAATACGTTACTGTAAAAACTCCCGAAAAATGTTCATAGTCTCACGATGTCTTTTTCATATTCTTTGGCTAAATATGCCGAATTTTTGGCACTTTATTACACTTTGAAATTGTGCCAGCCAGTTATCGTCTGTTAAAATTCGATGAAGGTATTATAATGTACATGGATGCTCCAGAACTAGATTTTTATAACAAGTTTAAAGTTTGAATCCGCATAGTTTTTAGGTAATAGGTTGTGAATGGTATAATAGCTTTATACCAACAGTGTACACTAAATAGTCCTCTTCACATGTGTAAATTTTGGAATTACCTAAGGTATCGACTCCCAAAATATTTCTCTCTTCTTAATTATAAAAGGTTTTTATAACCTACAACACTTGGAGGGTATATTGGGATCGTGCTAATGTTTGTAACGCACAATAATATTGGTCCTATACCCACCTTAAAGTATACCAATCGGCTCAGAATAATTTTCTGAGATGAATTAGCTATGTCCGTCCATGTAGTAAACCTTGTAATCATACAACAAGACGCAATTTTGAAGATAATTTTTTTGAAATTTGCTACATAATCTTTTATGGTACCGTAGACAAAGCCTACTGAAAATGGTTAACATTGGCCCATTATTACGGCTAGCCTCCATACAACTGAACCCCCGAATAGGCCTTATAAGGCTTGTAATCAAACTACAAGTCGCAATTTTGGAAATAATTCAATGAAATTTTTCACATGATCTTTTATGGTACCGTAGATGAAGCCTATTGAAAATGAGAAACATTGGTCCATTATTTCACCTAGCCCCCATACAACTGAACCCGTTGAATATGGCTTTTTAATGTTCAGATTAAAGATGGAAGTACACAACACGCGTTGTATGCGTAATCGTCAAAAGAAGTTAAAATTGTATAGAATAAAAATATACTAATATGAAATAAATTTCACCAACAATTAAAGAAAAATATTAACTGCCTTATTCATAAACATTTATCAAGGGTTTATAGAACAAAATTTGTATGAAAATTTTATTTATAAAGCTTTGATCAAATTGTATAAAAAAACTACAAATTTAAACAAAAACTCAAAATTTTGATTTTTGAAACACTAATAATAATAAAAAAGCTCAGCTGTTGGATGGATTTCAAACGAATTTAGATCCAAAGCATACTAAGTTATCCTTTTCTCTTTATAAACAATTAATTACCCTAAAAGGATCTTGTCTACTAAGATCAGTGGATTTTACTTAAGAATTATACAGGCCTACAAAATTTGAAAAACAAAAACCTGAACTCTGAGACTAAGTTTCACGTTATTAATGGATTGAGCCTGTTGAACATAACTTCTCCATGACATCTAAAATTTAAGATATGGTGCCCTAAAATTTGAAAACTTTTGCTACTTTTGGCCCTTTTTGAGACGCTACAACAGTGCCAAGATAACTTTTTTTAGAAAATTTAGTATACTATCTGAAAGTTTATTCCTTTAACTTTAAAATAAATACATAACATCTGATATAACTTCTTTATTATACGAGATATATTTACATACCTCACACATATTTTGCTCTAAAAAATTAAAAATATTCGCTTATAATATGCACTATAAAATGGTAAAATATGCACTAAATATGTGAAAAACTATGCACTAAAAATATTTCTTTGTGAAGGTACATATTAATAGATATTCAAATCTTAAGTTTTTTACAACAAATATGTACTACGACCTCAAGAACCTTGTTAGAAATTATAGTAAAACTTGATGAATTAGGATGAAAGATACGTCAGATGTTAAGATATATTAAAGTTTATAGAGTGTACATTGGTCACAGGGTTACCAATTTATTGATCTGTGCTATTAACAAGCTATAGCAGATCTAATCCAACAAATAAATTACACAGGTCGACAATTAATATTTAAAAAAAAGTCGAAACCATGATGACAAACTTAACTCTAGGTACATACATATCTGTTTAACTTTAAAACCTTTCCAATATCTCTCATAAACAAAAATTTCCAATTTAAGACAAAAAGGAGAAACTAACATTAATTTTACCACCCAAATACAAGACATCAGTTTTCTTCATGTCCAAACACTTAATAATCATTAAACATCGTACGAAACGGCCCCTTTCAAAACTGTTTACATTTAAATGAAATTAACAAAGTACAGCTAATAAATAACGGTAACTGCGAAGGAAATATAACAAAAGAAAGGAAAAATACACCCAAGAAATAAAAAAGAAACGAGAAAATAAGAAAGAAGGAAGAAAACAAAAAGAAACCCGTAAAAACAAGAAGAAGAAGTAAAAGCACACATAATATCTAAATTACAGACATGTATTTTACTAACTATAACTAAGAAACCGTTAAAATAAAACAACAACAACTACAACAATCATATAACAAAGCTTATAGATATATTTTACAACAAAAGCATAAATTACAACAACAATAAGAAGAAGAAGCAGAAGAAAAACTATTAACCTATGAATTCCTAAACAAAAAAAATAAATAAAATGCTGGTGTAGAAGAGTTGTGTTTAAAGTGAAATTATACTTAAAACAAGTAAAAAATTATAGTCGATCGTGACCGATCATTTGATACCCTACACTAGTTATGAGAATAAAATGTTATTTATCATTTATATTTAAATATAATGAAGGAAATTTGTCTCTTATATGATAAAAAACTAATTTTCTGAAAGACTCTTTATATAGGGGTTGGGGAAAATACAGATCGATCCACATGAAATCCTAATCCTTAGGAGCCTAATCTAACCTAAGTATTTTTCTAATAGGTGGCTTTGTATAGATGCTATGGTCAACTGAGGTCCGATCATAAGTATAAAATTTAGTTGTGCCACTTGTAGTCCATATACGAGTATATTACACATAACGTAAAGCTAAAAAGCTCAAATCGGAGGTTCCGGAGGAAAAATAATCGACCTATCTTGACCAAAATCAAAAGAAGTCATTCAAAATTATTAAGCGTACGAAATTTCATTGAACTCTTCCTACTTTGATTACAAGGACAGACATGGCTTAATCGTAGTGGTGTAGGGTGTAGAAGAGAGAGAAAAACAAATTACATGCCAAGATTATATAGAGAAACGAACTGAAACATACACACAAAAGAAAAACAACAATAACATTTAGAAGACGAAACCCTAAAGCGAATCAAAGCCAAGTTTTAATATGCAACCAGTCGTCAGGCTTTGAAAAAAAGAAACTTTAAAGAATTACAGAAAAAGTAATAAAATGAAATAACAAGGCAGAGACAGGGGCAGCCTGATTATGTGACAGCATGGTGGTTGTGTACAATTTTGAAAGTCTTGGTTATAAACAATAACAAATAAAACGTCAACGGCGACAATTTGTTTTGAATGCTGACGAAGCTTGACAAGTTAGGGAAAAAAATGTGTTCGACTATGTAAAGTTGGTCAGAAAATTACAAACACACGCACACACATATTCAAAGGGAGATAGAGAGGGGTGAGTTCAACTAGCAGTGATGACAATTTTTTGTATCAGCTAAAATAACTCAAGTGAGTTTTAATGGGACACTTAACATTCTCTATGGAGTCTATATTTTGACTCCAAAATCAAGTAAGAATATTAGGCTCTCAGACTTAAAGATCAGAAGATTATTTCTTCTGAAAGATTGTTAGGATCTTCAAAACTATTAATGTGATATTTTCATGAGTTATTAGAGACTAGGAACAAAGACCCTATACTTGTCTCTCTAGAAATAAACCACCGTTTGCCGTTTACCGACAGCCAGAAGGCAATTAGGGCGAAAGAGCTAATAGCTTTAAAGGGAAGGGAGCTCGAGGCAGTTAACCTGACAAACGCAAAACCATTCGACGCAACAAAAGCTGAACTAAAAATATGGGTAAGAGAATCTCATAAGACCTCTTGGAATAATGAAACAGTGGATAGAACCACGAAAATCCTATGGGGTGAGCCTAATGAGAGCAACACGACAAATCTCCTCAAAATGAGCAAGTACGTATTCTGAGTGGACACACAGGATCACAAGTACATTAATGCAAAATTGGTCATGCGTATTCAGACGTATGCAGAGAATGTGTAGAGGACAGTGAAACTTTGGATCATTTTCATTGCCACTGCCAGGCATTCGTCGAAGTTATATTTAAGTGTCTTGGAATTGATTTTTTCCGGAAATAACATTCCTGACTAACACTGATTGGATGTTTCTTAGGAAGTACGGTCAGGAAACTGAGTTTCTGAACACTAAAAAATAATTCATTCATTTCCCTTTTTTTCTCATGATAAGGAGCGCATAACATGCCCGAATGTGGCCTATTTGTATTTCTTCGGATTTGATTTGGATTAAGAAAATCAAAAAGTAGATTATTTAATGTTCACGTCATTTTTGTCAAACATTTGATAGGTTTGAACGTAGCTTTAAGAACGATATTTCCGCTATACAATTTTGAGTAAAATAGCTATATGTAGATTTATCAAATATAAATGGAAGGTAATCGTCAAGAAACTTTGAAATATACTACTGCCCTCGGGGGTATGTTACCTTGATGACAAACCTTAAATTGGTGTTATTCCGAGCTCGGTAAAAAAGGGTACTACCAGTGCCTTGAGTCTGCCGGGACTATATACTGTTGACTATTGTGAACTAAAGACATTCCTTGTCATAATTTAAAACGGGGTCGAACCAGAAAACTACATAATCTGGTACTACGAGTGGTCAGTGGCACGCAGGACTATGTCCTCGAAATCCATGTAATGCCGAAATTGGCGAGAAGAGTTAGTTGCGGTTAAAAGGCTAATGTACGGTAATGTCTATAATTTGAAAGAAGTTTGGTTCTGTTGGTGATGACAAGCCATAGAGGAGTGAATGTGGGACTAAAAGTTGAAAATGATTTAAATGTATATGATACAATATGAATAAAGAGGTATAAGGGTCTTGCCAGCCCGTATACCTAGAATTAATGTATCGGATGTCGTTCACTATGTATGTGTTTGATTAATGAGAAATGTGCTGGCTTGAAAGATGATGGATGAAAGGTAACATATACAAGTGATACCATTGAATTTTCTTTCCTTGTCTAGGTATGTTCAGAAAAAACTGTGTTTGTACCAGATTTATCACAGTGTGTTTTCTGTGAGTAAGAACAACGTCTTCAACTTATTGAACTCCTAATTCAGTCCACCAGTTCCGTCTCCAACAGAGGCCATCCCATCATATTCGTTTTAAACTGAAGTGATGTTCTTACATCTCGGAAGTTAAACAACGGGGCAGTAATGGTCGGTAAATATAATTTGCTACCGGCGGTTGTGAGTTGTCACAGCGCGGTAATCATCTTTAGTAAGTAGCACTATAATTGACAGCTAAAAAATTGCCATATATTGTGAACATGAAGAGGGATAAGGCTCTCCAGTTCTTATTGAAATAGCGTGAAATTTTATATATGAACTTAATTGGAAATAGATCATCAAAAACCTCCCAATCATTTATAACTATGAGCTATTTAGATCTGGAATATTAGACAATTCTTGATGAAATGGTTGCACAATTTTAAAAAGTTTTACTAACTTAACTTCTGGATCTGTGTAGCGTTATAGTGTGCCTTCAAAAGAAACTCTTTAATTTGGCCAGACTTTAAATGGATACGAATAGAAGATGTTTAGATTTACACCAATAATAGGGTTCTTCTCAAAGCTAAGAAACATCGATATCTTCTCTGATGTAAATCTATTAGGTCATTTAATGTCAGTTAACTTTTAAAAGGATTCGAAGATATTTCAAAATTGGATTATTAAAGTAGGAGAAATAAAGATAAAGAAAATATTTGTAAGACCGATAGTGGATCAAATAGTGAAAATGCAATAAAACGTTTAAGTAATTGTAAGAACTATTGGCGGAAAAAGCGGATTCGAAACTTTAAGAATTGAGATAGATCTGGGAGAAATTACTTTTACTAATGATAAAAGCAATAATCGCTTTGTTGGAGCAATTAAGATTTTTTTCCTTTGAAGGACTAAACACTATATAGGTTGCGATGTCGGTCTAAGTTAATCAATTTAGATCGCTTATGCTATGTATACACTGTTGTTAGATCTTACAACAGCGGCAGTAAAATGCGTAGAAAATGTCTAATAACACTGTCAACTTACAAATTTTGTTTTTCAATATTTTCGGTAATGCTTTTCTTGACACCGTTACAAAGAAAAATTTGTAAGTTTAGACGATTTTTAGACATTTTCTGAACACTTTACTTACTAAGTTGTAAGATCTGACAACCGTGTATAACGGCTTTTAAAGTCCTAAAATTATTTCATATATGTTTTCTGAAGATTTCGAGCTTATTTCAATAAATTTTAATGGACCTATATCCATCACGTTTAAAAATAAAAGGTCTCTGATTTGTATTATTAAGAGAAGTAGCAGCTAAGGTAAGATTTGACAGATATTAGTCAAAAGCTTTTAATGCTATACAAATTAACAAAATGTTAACTCTGCTAAAGCCTTGGAAAATATACTAGAAATATCAATTACCTTACTCGCAAGTTATATATTTCCAAGTCGAGAAAGCCCATATAGAAAATACCGATTGTTGGAAAGTCAAATAGTTTCTGGGCTTCCAATATTATATAACGAATACAATATCGCTCAAAATCTTAATACAATTCATCTCGCAATTTGTCTTAATGAATTCGTTATATAGATTAGTTTTCCGGAAACCAAATCTAAAATTGGTTCCACTTTTTAAAACAAACATTATTTTACAGGCTGGCTGGTTTCATTTTAGCTAAATGTCAGAGCTGGCGGGTAAAAATAAACCAAATTAACTTGACTAACCAACAAAACCAACAACAAACAGATACAAAAACAGCCTGTATATCAATCTGTCCGTCCGTCCAACCACCCGTCACATAAAGACAACAGTTAACGGAAGCATTAACAACAGCAACAAAAAGCACAACAACTTTACAAGACAAAACTAACAAAAACAAAAGTTACCAACTAAAGAGACTTACTTACTCCTCAATTACTTAAAAAAAAAACATATTCATTCCTACTCAGAAATCTACCTGTTACAGCAAACATAAAACGCCACGCCAAACGCACACAATTAGAGTTAAACATAAAAACAACAACAACAAAGCTACATAGAATTTATTCTATAAGCTCAACCAACACACTAGACTCTCTGCTGTAAGCTCAGCTACGATCACTGCAGCTGAGTGGTTAGTTGTTGTTTTAACTATTTGTCTATATGCCTGTAACTCAGTTCGTACGTTTAACTGTCTCTCTGTCCGTCAGTCTGTATAGGTGTATATAACAAAATGTGGTGTTAGAGTCTTAAGGGTACCGTTATTAAAGCTACCTTTATACAACAACAGCTACAAATCCAAACAAACACTCCTCACACCCATCAATATTCTACACATTAGTCTCGTACTCTTAATAGTAAAAAATCTTTTTATATTTTTCTTTAGTTTTCTGTTGTTTTGGTAAGCGTTAACAAAAGAAGGCTTAAATAGGAAATATTTTATGGTTTTATGCTGAAACAACAACAGCAGCAACAACAACATCAACCCCAATAACAAGAAGAAGTCTTAACTAACAATAGAGCAGCAATGAATAGAGAAGAATTGTTTTGTGATCGTAGAAAACCTACAAATGTGTCTGATCATGACTAAACCTCAGAAGCAGTTACAGTGGGAATGACTGAAATTTTTTAATATCTGAACTTTGAAAATGTGAACTTATTAAAAAGTGCTTTGAAAATTGTTTTCCAAGATCATTTATATAACAAGCGATCTTCATGGAAGTAAGTTGGGCTCTTTACCCTCTTGACAGTCGAGTTATACCGTTTTGACTACTGTTTACCATAATAGTCTCTTAGAACAGGGAACCAAAGATTAACAGATCATTCTTTAATTGTCTGATCAATAGATATGCCAACTATCTGGATACTCTTTGAGTACTTCTTTCACTTAAAATATCTGCAAAATTTTCAATCTCCTCCACTGTGTTCAGCATTAGGGCCAGTAGTGAGGTAAAGGAAAGGAGACGTTCAATAGAAGACAAAATCGATATTAAGATAAACTTCTTAATACAAAAACAAAAACTAAACAGAAACTAGTCTTGTATAATATATCAAAACGATTTTAATGAGATCATCTCACCTAAACTAGGAAACTGGATAAAGTTTGAACAATAATATAATTTTTTTTTTTTTTTTTTTGAAAAATCCCAATAAAATATACAAACTATATATGAAGTTAATATTTTTAACAGCTTAAATAAAAACGAGAGTAAAGAGAACGAAAAGAGTTTGAATTTTTAGACAAGTAAGAGTATGCATTAGCAAGAGACATTTGAACAAGTGTATCGTAAGCTTAATACTTATGAAACAGTATTGACATGGTAAAGAAGAACTTTGTGTAATTGGGAATTTTGAAGAAATTATAAAAGAGAACTTTACTTCAGCTACTCTGAAGCTTGAACTAGGCTTTAGAAACATTACTAGACACTCTTGTGATCAAAACATATCTTTAATTTTAGGCGAATTCAGCAAAGCCGGTCATTATTGAATACTGGATGTTTGAACACAAATACCAGACTTGACCGATAGCATACCATAATTCGAAACTGTGGGCAACTGTGAGGATCTACATCGAAGACTAGGATATCGAGAAATACTAGCTTTCAGACGGATGTCCGTATGATTTCGAAATGTGTAAAATTGATTGACACCAAGGCTAACATACTTTTCGATATCCAGATGGCTAAGACTTTCTGCATCATATACCCATGGCCACTTGTGAGGATTATCGACAATGATATTGCTTGTTCTAAAGTGAATCGGTTTTACGAGGACTAAAGGCTCAAATAAACTACACAAG
Organism: Lucilia cuprina; assembly: GCF_022045245.1. Taxonomy (NCBI): domain Eukaryota; kingdom Metazoa; phylum Arthropoda; class Insecta; order Diptera; family Calliphoridae; genus Lucilia; species Lucilia cuprina. The sequence continues at coordinate 74,973,792 of NC_060952.1, forward strand.
CGGCTTGACAAACATACTTTTTCCATTAGAATATACACTACACAAACATTACTCGTACAAACACCGATTTTTTCACTTTTTTGTGGACTTGCAAAGATATAGATGTAAATTTTTTCTTCTACGGCCAAGTCGAATAGAATGGTACGTAGGTTCACTAAAATCCTATGGTGTGGAAAAACCCAACGAGAACATGACTAGAAGCCTCCTCATAATGAATATGTCTGAGGTTAGAAAGATGGAAAACAGTTCCAGAGTGGGGTAACACCATTAGCAGTATTCTCAGTTTCATTCTTGAGAAGGCTGGGAAAACCTTGGTACATGTACTTATTGTGGCCTTGTGTTAATAAGAAAAAGTCAAGAAACCTTATAAACTGACTGGTCCAAAGCTAATCCATAGTCCATTTATCATTGTGATGTCCTAAGTGAGGACCACTTAATCCATCCATTTATTACATTGAAGTAACTATTTCAAAAACTTCTCCCTTGTTTAAGTAATGGGAATACATGATCCACAATATGGGTCCATGTAATAAGGCAATGGATCATTTTGTTTTCAAAAAAATTAACATAATCTATACCTGCATTACATAGGACTACTAAACGGATCATACTCTCTAATAATATTTAAAGGGGAGTAGTTTTTGGATTACTTAAACGGACATTGGGGGCTAGGCAGACATGCAAGTCGGCTTGAGCTCCTGTTTAAAACAGGAAAAAAGAAGCTTAGCATACAGTGAACTAGCACGATAACCAACCAATAAACATGAATGGAATTTTCCGGGAATTAATATGAAACAAAATAAGACGAAAGTGGAGCTGAAATACTTTGGTCGAAATAAGATACAAATATGTTTGTAACGATGTTGTTCCAGATATTACATGATTAAGGAGGGGGGGGGGGTGAAATTGTAAGGAAATACGTCCATTTTATAAGGTTTCAGAACGTAGACTTTTCTATTCACATTTTGTATGAGTGGAAGTGCATAGTAGGTCCAATTTTGGTCTAAGTGTTTTTTAAGATGAGATGTAATCTAACTGAACGTAATCCTTTGCTATATTATTATGAATAAGATTCAGGTTAGTCAGAGTCCATTAGATCCATATGAATAATCTTAAAATTATTCCTAACTAATTTGGATAATACCACGGAGTGCAATCTCACATCTAATCATATAGTTAACCAGTAAACTAAAAGAAGCTTTTTTAAAGTCCGCTTCCATAGCACCTAGTCGAAGTTACCTCGGGTCATGTTTGCTAGAAGAAAGAACCTCATTTTGGTGTATATCAATCCCGGGGTAAACAATTGCTACCAGTACCTCAAGTCTGCCGGAATTTAAAACTGGTGGTGTCGAATGTATTCTCAGTCTTTTCTTAGAACGATTTGACACGGTCTCGGACTCTGGATGACCAATTGTCCGCAGGACTTTGTCTTGGTTAGTCAATTGTTTGAGGTTCTTTGGGAATCTACGTAGTGGCTGTGTTTTAAACCAAATAAAAAATAGGAAAAAAATTGTGTTACACCTCCTAGGGCAATGCTGTGGATTAAAAAATGATGGAATTAAGTTGATAATGCAATTGAATGGATATGTGTTGGAGTGAGATATATCATCGGATAATTCTATCTGATGGACGGGAGGAATCCTGAGTAGTATTTCTTGAGATGTCGGATGGAGTTGTAATGGTTAAGTATTAGGCTCAGCTAATCACAGTAACTCATCTTGCACACTGAGAGAAGTCTGGCGAATTATATACATATATATTTGTGTTTTTCAAACCACCAATTACGTCCCCTATGTGTTGTTGTCGAAATAACAGAAGCCATCTCAGTAGTGTGGGTAGGAAACTATAAGAGGTCCAGGAATGCAACGGGCTAGTCTTTAAATTATGAAAATGAGTCAATGCATTCCTTATAGCATCAAAGATTATACCTGATGTTGGATCCGCTCCTTCTATCGACTCTAACCAGTGATTCTCATTTTGTTGACGGTAGATCGAGCTTGACACCTCTATTTACCTAAAGGGGTTACAAGAGATTGGATAGCTCGAGTACGTGAACAAAGTGCACTTATACTGGACAGGAAATTCCATATACATTCGTAAAGTACTACCTGCGTGTTGTATACACAATGGTCGGCGGTGAGTCGCAAAGAAGCTCACCCAGTGGTGAAAAATACAACCGAGAAATAGGATAACACGGAAGGTGTTCACGTAAAGAACATCGATATTCACCTAATCGAGGTGGTCGAAATTCTGCGTTTTTATATCTTATTATGAAAAATTTAATCATGGCCTGGATTAAACCACGGTTCGCGAAGGTCTGATCAACAATGAGGAAGAGTCCTCACATACTTTTTTATCCTTTCAACAATACAATCAGATTCTTAACAATACTAATACATAAATATTTAAAAAAAATCAAATAATTTTTTAAAACTCTTGGCAACCCTATCACGATAACAAAACTATAGAAAACGAAACGGTAAAGTTATAAATTTTATGAAGAAAATTCAAAGAAAAAAATATATTCATTAACACCACTAGCATGACACTTGTTGCCCCCTTCGCATAAATAGAAAAACTGTGCTGCACACAAGAGTTACAAGAGATCAGTTCTGCTCTACTCATTTCACTTATATTTATATAATTTGAGCAGATCTTATAGCCCTGAGTACAAAACATATCCATTTCGTACTCTTACAAAAAACATTTTCTATATTTTGCTCTTAGTTAATGATCAATAGATTTCTGTCATATTTAACTTAAAGCTAAAGAAATAAGTATCTTTGAAATACAATACTGTAAAGTGTATCTGTGTGTATGTTTTAAATATAAAACACACACAAACACACTCAAACATACTTTTTCTACATATAGAAATTCTCATACGTGCTGTTAGTCTGTCTGTAAGTTTGAATGAATTTTTGTATTTAAATCTGTTTGTTTGTAGTAATGTGTCTCTAAACAACAATATGTTGTAACTGTTGTGTTGTTGTGTTACCTACTTGTTGTTTCGGTTTTATAGTCAATGCTGTTTTTGTTGTTGCTGTTGCTGGTGTTATTTTGTATTATTATGCCTTTTATGTTTTTCTAGTTGTTGCTATTTATTATTATTATTGCTGTAGTTGTTGTAGTCTAGGAATTAATTTCAATCAAGGAAAACCCCATTTTTGTATTATTATAATAATTTTCTGTACACACAGATACTAGTGCACACATACACATTGAAATAAAAGTAAAAATATAAATTCGTCGAATTACAAATGTGTTTCTAGATTTAGCTTTTTCTATTGTTTTTGCTTTATGGTAGAAAAAAGGGTATTTATTGGTACACATACTGGTACCTTGACAAAAGCACTTTATATATTTTTTTATATATTTAAAATTGTTAGTCTGTTAGTAGACTTGTCGGATAGATAAATAGATAGATAGATAGATAGATAGATAGATAGATAGATAGATAGATAGATAGATAGATAGATAGATAGATAGATAGATAGATAGATAGATAGATAGATAGATAGATAGATAGATAGATAGATAGATAGATAGATAGATAGATAGATAGATAGATAGATAGATAGATAGATAGATAGATAGATAGATAGATAGATAGATAGATAGATAGATAGATAGATAGATAGATAGATAGATAGATAGATAAAAATATTTATAGATTTTTTTATTCTTTTGTCCCATTTTATATTAGTTTCTGAATCGTATAAATATGAATACATTTCTGAAAACTAAAAGTTAACTTAACCCTCGGAAAAGTAAGCAAAATGTCTTCTAATTTCAAACAAACCTTTAGTTCAAGCTTTAAAGTTATTTCAATATTTGATATTTAGTATCAAGTAAAACCTAGATAAATATTCCAACTACATAACCATTTGGATAAAAATCAAAGTTATGTCGTTGTTTTGCTGTATCTGTAACTTGGAGTCGTTAGTTGGATTTGGTATTTTCCCCCCTTATTTCTAAATGTGGATGTTTTTGATGATGATGTTGTTGTGTTAGTTTTAAACATGCCCCACCAAACCAAATGTTGTTGTTATTTGTAGGAATAGTTAAGTAGTTTTTTTTTTCTTCCAACAATGTTGTATTCTTTGTATAAGAGCTTGTTCAGTGTGTCTGTATATCTATTGGTTAAATATGTATGTGTGTATGAGTATCTGTGTGAAAAAAGGAGAGGTTTATGTAGCCACTATAACAACAACATAACAAAAATTTAACTTAAAGTTTTATGTTTTGTTGGGACCCACAAGCGTGTTCGTTTCGTTTAGTGGCTTCGTGGAGGGAAACTAAATTGAGGTCAAATTTAATTTGTTTCTCTCTCTAAGTTAAGACATCAAATAGTCTTAAGAAACTGAAAAATAGCCAGGCATATGTAAGTGGATTGTTTTTAAAATGCATTTTTTGTGAAATTAAAAAAAATTAACTTCCAAGAATCATAGAACTTAAAATGTCTATAAAAAGAACTATATGTAATAGGAGTATTGTTAGAAACCTGTAAAAAATAGTTTTGTCGACGAGTTTTATGAAGGATTTTTAATTAATAACGTTTTCTAGAAAGTATTTAATGTATTTTATTTTATAATTTTAAGAAACTTATATTAGGAACCACAAACTTGTAACATAAGAAGTAATTTCTGGACTATAGTCTAATGTTCAGAAATTTAGTTTTCTGGACGCAATTTTTAAGAATTATTTCATTCAGTGTGGATTTATATCATTCTTGTGACATTCGGTCGTCTTGATTTAACCTCTTTAGTCAAAATACCTTCGTTTTAGTAGACGAGTCGAAATACCTTCGTTTTAGTAGACGAAAGAAATCTCAGTATGTCATTAGCGGCTAAGGTAAGGCATTCACAGAGAAGATGAAAACCAATTCTTTTGTTCCCATATCTTTGCTCCGTATTATTGAAAGTGAGCCCAAGCCGACTACGGCATGTCTGCCTAGCACTCAGTGTCCGTTATTACTGCTATAAACCTCGATATATCCCGGCTAGTGCGGGCTATAAGGTGTCTTGTTCGTTGGAGATATCAAGAGTAGATCCAGTTTTGCAATTCCATAATGTTTCCTATGCGCAGGGATTGAAATTAGGATAATGTCAGACCTTCAGCCTTGACAGATCCTTCTTACATTGTCTGTCTAGTAGGAAAGTGGTAGTGTATGAGTTTAAAGAAAGAAGCTTCGCGACACGACTGACGACAAAAATTTCTACGTTGCCACGAATATTGAGATCGTATAGTACCGCAAAGGCTGACATTATCGCAAAAACTTCGGCCTGAAAAACACCACAGTTGTTAGAAAGCACCTTCACAGAAGTCCCCAGAACCTATAACGCAGTTCATTTTAAAACTGTTTCTAAAGATTCTACACCATTTGATCCTAGAAGGAACGCTTTCTCCTTAAAAGTATTACTATAACGACTGCATAGCATACATGTCTAAATCCTTCCTCGGTTAGAGGTCTTAGAGGATTACTAATCGTGAACTTGACCTCCAACACTCGAATAAGTTAAGTCTTGTTACGCTGCAAGATGATATGCCCATTATATTCAGATCTATAGTTATAATGTGCAATAAAATATTCAAAGCTTCTGATGTACTCTTTGAAAGTAGTGAATTAAGTAGGGGAAGGGATTTACAAAATAACCCCCTAAGTGTGCAAGTTATCGAAAGCACCAGTGTATACAATTTTGTATTGAAGTATGCACCTATATAGTAGACGGAAACTATTCCCGAATCCTTCTGATAAAGTACCGGGAAACTAACATCTGTTTCTGTAGCTTTTTAAGGTGCAAAACTCATGTGACCAAAGATGGTCACACGAGTTGAAGGACTGATATAAATAGAGGAACCTGAAGGGAATTTTATAGAGAACATATGAATCCATCATTTAGGTAAAGTTAGGTTAGGTTGATAGGAGGATGTATAGTACATTAAATCCGAAGAAATACAATCGGGCCTGTTATGCGCTCCTTAAAAAAAGGGAACTGAATGAATTATTTTTCAGTGTTCAAAAACTCAGTTTCCTGAACGTAATTCCTAAGAATCTTCTAATCAATATTAGTCAGGAATGTTATAAAATCCAAGATACTTGGATCTACCTTCGACGAATGCCTTAAAGTGGCAAAGAAAATGCTCCAGAGTTTCATTGTCCTCTCTTTCGTTACCGACTACTCCCGAGTGGGCTGGTACCCATATGATGTGAACCTTATCTCTGAGAGAATATTCAGTTGAAACTTTCTTACAATCCATTACGGTCTTAAATTTAGTTCTATCTCCTGATATCGCCCTAATTGCCTACTGGCTGTAGGTAAATATATTGAGCGCTGTGGGCGCCATATTTATTGTAATCCAATTTACGCATTCCGTTATTGCTCGTACTTCAGACTGGAAGCTTGTGTTATGATTTAGTAAACGGTTTCTGGATCTTCAATGTAGAACCCCAGCCCCACATTTTCCCCCAATTTAAAGTCATCCGTGTAACAACGGATTTCTACTGGTAATTGTTTTAATGTTCCGCTTGACCAAGACATTCTATTCGGGATCAGCTTTTCAAAGTTTCCAACATATTCTGTGTCTGGTATAAGATCAGGCACATCCGATGATTGTGTATAACCTTCCAATGTGCCAGTTCATATAAAGTAAAGAGCCGTTCGGCTGTAAGCGACGCCTCATATCTTAAATGTGTTTCAATGGGTGGAATATCTGTCATCTATACGTACAAATTTTTGAAAAGGCAGATTTCTGTTTTTGTCGGGTTAACATTGAGGTCTCTCTGTTAAGCCCAGCTTAAAACCTTATTCAGAGCCTCCTCAGCTCTACTACACAAGTAATTCGGATCCTTTCCCTTTAAAAGTATTACGACATCGTCTGCATAGCAGACGGGTCTAAATCTTTCTCTGTTAGGGTCCTTAGGAGGTTATTTATCGTGGTAACCCAGAGTAAAGGTGTGTACGTTATTGAAGGCGCCATCGATGTCAATATATACCGCCAGTGTATATAGTTTTTTATCAAAGGATGAACCTATGTAGTGGACAACTTCGTTTAAGTCGGTTTCCACCGATCGTCCCGTTACATAAGCATGGTGTTTAAATTTTAGGTCTTTGTCGGGTATACTGCTTTTAACCATACTATTGACTATCCGTTACAAGGTTTTAAGTAGAAAGGACGTAAGACTTATTGGTCGATAAGACTAAGGTGTCGCATAGCTAGGTTTCCCTGGCTTAGGTATAAATATTACCCCTGCATCCTGCCATTTAATGGGGGTATATGTGAATTTCAGGCATGCAGGAAATATCTGAGACAGGTGTACGGAAAACAGTCCCGCTTCCATCTGTAAGTGTGCCGGGAAAATGCCATCCGAACCTGAAGCTTTATAGGAAGCGAAGCAATATCGGTTAATCTATGTTTCATCATTTAACTCTTTCATCCGATACATCTGTAGAAAACTTATGAACTCATTCTCGGACCCAGAAATTACCGTCCTAAAGCGCCACTAGCCTCGTTTACATAATTATGATGACAACTGGTCTTTTAGACCTCATACCAGAGGTCGAATAAATGACTTTAATTTAGTGTATGACTACTCTACTTATGTCCAGTTTAACGGATCTATACTTCCATTACACTTCGGTCATTATGATCAACTTTGGAAAAAGTTCTTAAAAATATTTTGCGACAAATATAGATAACTTCAATTTCTAATTAACAACTTTTAATAAGCTTTAATGAATAATAGTGGAACACTACAGAATCCAAACAAAAATTAAGCTTTCACTTCCTCCAGATCAAAGCTATAAATAGAAATTGACTAAAAGATTTAAAAATTCATTCAATACAAAAATAACAACAAAAGCGCCAAAAAAAGTTCTAAGTTCCTTTTTGTTTCCATTAACAATTTAGTCACCTTTGAAAACCAGTTTTCAGAAGAGAACTTAAAATTAATACGACTAAATAAAACCTAAAAAAAATAACATGAAAACAAAAAATACTAGTAAGAAACTTTAAGAAATAAGCACAAAGAAAAAACACAAACAAACGTTAAATAACATTGTCATTAGAATCCCACACATTTTGAAATCACCTTCAAACCACAAAAAAAAACACATCTTAACAGAAACATATAAAAACTGATACTTTACGAAACTCAAACTCAAAAAACCATCAAAGTAATGAAACCAAATACAAAAAAATAATGAAAATAAAAACAGCAGCAACATTCGCATCGACTTTTAACTGGAGACATCATGACGTTAGAAAATGAAAAACCCCCACGCACGCAAATGTTGCTCAACATCCACCGCCACAACCACCAGCACTACCACCAACAATCAATATCAACAACGACAACATCTGTATTTTCAACCAATATGGTTTAAGTTTAGACTTACTCTTAGTACAAGTATTGTTGCCTTAATAAAAATGTATTTGTTAAATACATACATACATCGATATCCAACAAATAGATACATGTGTTCAAATGGATACAACAGATGTATGGATGTAGTTTTCAATATTGTTTTGGAAGGTTTAATAATACAAGTTATACTATAATATACTTACTTACTTGCATACATACATATAGAATTAAAACAACAACAATAACAAATTTGTCGGTTTTGTTTTATGTCAGTTACATCAAAGCTTCTCTAAAGTATCTAGATACAATACTAGCATCCATGTGAATTTATTGCTACTTACATACATCAATTGAAGTACTAAGTATAAAGAAATTTTGTAGAAAAAGCTTTAAATATTAGAATAATTAATAATATTACTTGGAAGTCTAGAATGGTGTAATTTCCATTTAATTTTTTAATATTTATTGGAATTAGTTTGAAATTTCATTATATTTTAAAATTGAGTAGATTTTGACAAAATTTTAATAAACGGGGTTGATATTTATCTTTATTGCGACTTTGATATATATGTATATGTGATGTTTTGATAGATAGATAGATAGATAGATAGATAGATAGATAGATAGATAGATAGATAGATAGATAGATAGATAGATAGATAGATAGATAGATAGATAGATAGATAGATAGATAGATAGATAGATAGATAGATAGATAGATAGATAGATAGATAGATAGATAGATAGATAGATAGATAGATAGATAGATAGATAGATAGATAGATAGATAGATAGATAGATAGATAGATAGATAGATAGATAAATAAATACATATATAAAAACATAAGGGCCCTTGAAAAATATTCAAGTTAACCAAAATTACACAAATATTTCAAAACAAAAAACACTCCAATAAACAATAAAACCCCTCCTAATTATTCTAGGAAATTACAAGATACAACTTTTTAAATAAAATTTACGTTCATTATGAAATTCCAGTTGAGATTCTGGAAATAAAAAACATTCACATGTGAAACCCTTTTTTACACACATTTTGTAATAATAAATTACAATACATACAACTACATTTACACTTAAGTATTTGTTTACAAAGTATTTGTTATTGTTGTATGAAAAATAATAATTTTAAATAAGAGAAGAGAAGGAACTACAAAAATGATCATTAGACACGACACAGGCATTTTTGTTTATTACGAGAGTACGAATAAAAAAAGTTGCAACAATTATTCTGAAGTACAAAAGTGGGTACTTTGTGATTTTTTCCAAAATATTCAACTCTGTGTAAAAAAGATCTAAACAGTAGAAAATTTTAAACAAAAAAACAACAATTTAGATCACGCAAATCTTTAATGCAAATAACACTTGTTGTCGGCTACAAAATAACAAAATATAAAATAACAGCAAGCGGCTACAAAAATTATTATATATTTTTTCAAATACCTATCTATTAAAATTTAAACAATATTTTGCCATTCTCATAGAGAAAACTGCTTATAATTTTACAATTGCTCTCCCTCTCTTAACAGCTGTTAATTGTTATTGCTTATCTTTACTAGACTGGTAATCATTTATTCTCTGTTTTTCTTTTTTTTAATTTAAGTTATCTCATTTATTAATTATTAAAGTTTTTATTATTTGAGCGTTCACTAAGATCGTTAGCTCTTTTCTCTTTCTCCACCAAGAAGTACAACAAACCCGCTACACTTGTTGCCATGTTTTGCCATGGGGTTTCTTCTTATTCCTCTACTCTACTCGAAGTGTTTGTATGTGTTTTAAAGATCTCCTTCTTAACCCCATTAAAAACAAAATTTGTTAATTAATTTTTCTACTTCTTTCAATATCTTCTCTTCTTGCCTGTAGTTTTATAGCTAAACTTGCCATTTAAGTGAACTTTATTTGTAGTTTTTTTTTTTAGTTTGGATTCCTTTATGTTAGAAAATCCATTATTTCGATGGATTTCTTTCTTGTAGTCTGTCAGTGATTCATGCATTCATTAGTCATTTTTTGGTGATTTTTGATTAATTATTTTGTTTTATAGGAGTGTGGTTTTGTTGCTGTTTTGTATCGTTATGTATTTGTTTTTAGTTATTGCACTTTAAATGTTTTTCTAATGATCCTGTAATTGTTTGTAGATCGTTAAACGATGAGAGAGATGTTTTTGTAAAATCAGTATGTGGTAAACGCCCTTTTTATGGTAAGATACAAGATTAATTTTTTTTGTGGTTTATTGCGTTGAGAAAATGTTAATTAATTAATGATTTATTCACATAATCAGGTATGCTAATGATATTGATAAATTTAACTATTAATTTGTATAAATAATCAATAGTTTAAACTGTAGACATTGCTTTAAGAAGGGCGGGGTATAATGTATTAAAAGTAAAAGAATTTTATTAAAACCATCCTAGTAAAAGAATCTACGTCTGTTACGAGAGACTATAGACTAATCTATAGTCCAGAGTTAAGACTGAAATATACTCTAGAACGATCTACAGTCCAAACTTATAGACTGATCTACAGTCCAAACTCATAGACTGATCTATAGTCCAAATTTATTGACTGATCTTTAGTCCAGATTATAAACTGTTCTGTAGACCAGTCTGTACAAGGATCCGTACTCGAGACAATAGGCTGATCTATAGTCCAGACTATAGACTGAAATATACTATAGACCGATCTCTAGTCCAGACCTACAGACTGATATATAGTCCAAACTTATATACTGATCTATAGTCCAATTTTATAGACTGATCTTTAGTCCAGACTATAAACTGATCTGTAGATCAGTCTGTACAAGGATCTGTAGTCGAGGTCTATAGTCCAGACTATAGAGTGGTCTATAGTCTAGACTATAGACAGGTCTATAGTCCAGACTATAAACTGATTTATAGTCCAGACAATTGCCTAATCTATAGACCAGAAAATAGACTGATCTATAATCCAGACAATAGACTGATCTACAGTCCAGACTATAGCCTGATCTATAGTCACGACTATAGACTGATCTATAGTCCCGACTATAGACTGATCTACAGTCCAGACAATATACTGATATATAGACTATAGATTGATCTATAGTCCAGCATATAGACTGACCTATACTCCCGACAATAGACTGATCTATAGTCCAGACTATAGACTAATATACAATCCAGACAATATACTAATCTGTAGTCCAGACTATAGACTGATCTTTAGTCCAGACTATAGACTGATCTATAGTCCAGACTATGGACTGATCTATTGCCCAGACTATAGACTGATCTATAGTCCAGACTATATACTGATCTATAGTCCAGGCTATAGACTGATCTATAGTCCAGACTATAGACTGATCTATAGTCCAGAATATAGACTGATCTATAGTCCAGACTATAGACTGATCTATAGTCCAGACTATAGACTGATCTATAGTCCAGACTATAGACTGATCTATAGTCCAGACTATAGACTGATCTATAGTCCAGACAAAAGACTGATCTATATACCACACTATAGACTGATCTGTAGTCCAGACTATAGACTAATCAATAGCCCAGACTATAGACTGATCTATAGTCCAGACAAAAGACTGATCTATATACCACACTATAGACTGATCTATAGTCCAGACTATAGACTAATCAATAGCCCAGACTATAGACTGATCTATAGTCCAGACAATATACTGATATATAGACTATAGATTGATCTATAGATCCTATAGACTGATCTATAGTCCAGACTATAGGCTGATTTATAGTCCAGACAATAGCCTAATCTATAGACCAGAAAATAGACTGATCTATAATCCAGACAATAGACTGATCTATAGTCCAGACTATAGTCTGATCTATAGTAACGACTATAGACTGATCTATAGTCCCGACTATAGACTGATCTACAGTCCAGACAATATACTGATATATAGACTATAGATTGATCTATAGATCATATAGACTGATCTATAGTCCAGACTATAGACTGATATATAGTCCAGACAATAGACTTATCTATACTCCAGGCTATAGACTGAACTATTGTCCAGCCTATAGACTGATCTATAATCGAGAATACAGACTTATCTATAGTACAGACTTAAAGACTGATCTATAATCCATAATACAGACTTATCTATAGTCCAGACAATAGACTGATCTATAGTCCAGACAAAAGACTGATCTAAATACCACACTATAGACTGATCTATAGTCCAGACTATAGACTGATCAATAGTCCAGACTATAGACTGATCTATAGTCCAGACTATAGACTGATCTATAGTCCAGACAAAAGACTGATCTATATACCATACTATAGACTGATCTATAGTCCAAACTATAGACTAATCTATAGCCCAGACTATAGACTGATCTATAGTCCAGACTATAGACTGATCTTTAGTCCAGACTATAGACTAATCTGTAGTGCAGACTATAGACAGATCTATATTCTAGACATTAGACTGATCTATAGTCCAGACTATAGATTGATCTTTAGTCCAGACTATAGACTGACCTATATTCCAGACTATAGACAGACCTAAAGTCTGACATAGCCCTAGTAAAAGGACATGACTAAGGTAGTCGGGTTGCGGTTAAAGTAACCCTATTGGGTATCTCCTTATTTGCCAATGAGACCAAAATCTGGAATTGATAACCTTTCAGCTTTAGATCACTTTTAGTTATAAATTATTTTTATTCACACACACACATACACAAATATAAACAAAACACTAACTCAATTCCCAACATCTGGGATGTAAATTAAAACCCACATTATCCAACATTTCACTTCCGTCTTACAGTGTTTCTGTCACTAGACAAAGTTTTCCAGGGTCGTAAATATCATTTACAATAAATTCTATACACAATGCTAAAACAAATAAACCAATTCTTTGCAGCAACAACACACAAATAAACCTAAATCTGGCGATCTAAATTAAAAACGAAAATTTATAAAAAATAAATTATTAAAGAAAAAAAGCTCATGGAAAATCAACGAAAACTGCTGACTGCTGATACTACCGTAAGGCAAACCGAAAAAAATCAAAGAAACACAGCAGCAAAAACCCAAAAACAAACAAAAAAAATACAGAACGAGGACAACTCAACGCAAAGATGATGAGACAACAAACCGTACAACAACAGCAACAACAAGAAATAATAAAATTAAATTGCATTGTTGTCATATTTCGTAATATGCTGAGGGCAGCATAATATTTCGTAAAGAAACCAAAAGCAACAACAACAAAAGAAAAACTTAATTAAAATAAAAGAAAACCAACAAACAAAAACAAAAATAAAACGTACAAGAAATAAACCAACTGCAAAGACCTAGAGAATTTTTAATAAAGAGGAGTCCAACAAAAACAACAATCTAAGCAAAAACACATTCTCACCCAAACATGCATAAATGCATTTTGTGGGTTGGTGAGGTGGATAGAAGGGGTCTTGTCCCAGTGGTAGTTAGGGCATTTTAAAGGTACTAGAAGGAAAATGCAATACAAATACAAAATGCATTTCATGTGAGAGAAGTAAAAACAATAACAGAGAGAAAATTATTGCAAATGAGAATTATAAAAAATGCACTCGTATTCTGGGAGCACAATAATGGGGAGTTGTCTATTTAGCGATTAAAATGACAATTAAGCGATTTTTTTGTTAAAGATTGTTTTTGAGAATATAAAGAAATTGCATTACTCCAGCTTCTCTTGAGGGTTTCAGCTCGTGTAAACAAACAGTTTTTTTAGACCCAATGTGCAAAAGTCTCCAGGAGTACGATGAGTAGCGAAGCGGAGGCCAGAGGTCTGAGTGTCACTAATTCAGTTAGGAATAAACTGATAAAATGCTTATTAGACAAAACAATTTACATTTGGACGATTACTCCCACACTCTGTACAGTATGAGCGGATTGAAACTTTACGAGAACAGTGAATGCTTAAGCGCTCTTTCAGGTTTATTATGTTAATGAAGTGCTGCATCGATTAATACTAGGGTTAAGCTTATTACGGTACTATGTGAAGGTCAAATCAATCCGAACATGAAGCCTTCAACTCTAAGCAGGCATGTGAGCATTTAAGCACAATATCGATTATGATCATCTATAAACAGATCATTTATCATCCAAGAAGGTCATATCAAGATCAATACAAACTTTAACATACGGAAGTATGATAAAACTCAGAATACTACTGTTGTGGATATCAAGAAAACTTACACAAATACTTGTGAAAACGACTAAACCCTATGTGTTAGCACTAAATCGATCTTTAGTCGCATTGATCTATGGATGGCATATTCATTTTAAAGAGCAGTAGTATGGCATAACTCAACCCTTTCTCCCTTTCTGAATCGTACATGAACACTATCAGCGGTCTTTATGTCGGTGTTGTTGTCGACTCCACAGAGGCCATCCCATCTGCTGAGACTATGAACTGGTGAGGAACAACGTGTGGTCGAGTGTGTTGAAATTTACTCTAAATCAACTTATAAAACCGTTAGTTCCTCATGAGCACTTAAAGAAGTATTGTCAATTAAAAATGGATCCGTACTTCTGTATACCAATTATTGTACTTCTGAATACCAATTACCACAATGAGAAAAGCACTCGGCTAAGTCTTTTGATGAGAATGTTATAGGAAAATGAGCATTCCTTATAACATCAATAGAGTTTGATGTTGGGTACGTTCTTTCTATTGAATCTAATTATTCTCTTTTCCTTGTCGGGTTTTGATTGAGCTTAACTTATGATACCTGTCATTTCTTAAAGAAGCTACTATGACAAAAACTAAGATAGCTCGAGTTAGCTACATGGACCATAATAAGGCATTCCAGGCTGATATTCTCTTAAAGCACTTGGACAACCTCTACTTGCATAATATACACTTTGGGCCAAAATAAGGTAATACATCTCCATAGTTTAGGTAAGGTGCTCGGATTCACTCGAAGACCTTATGACCCATTGTTATACCTTAACATTCCCTTAAATCTCCATAGTTTAAGCTGTTTTTTATTTTCTAGTTTTGCAGAAATCACCAACAAAACTAGACATCACTTAAATTCCCTCCATTAACAGATGAGCGAGAGAGTCGCATGCCATTACTCACCATCAAATGGGGGGAATTTCATTTTACACTCTTCTGAGCAAAATCCCCACAATAAAATTCTTGTTCTTTTATTTTTCAGTAAAAAGAGTAAATTGTGGCGTAAATATATAGACGTTGTTCACACAAGAGTATAAGCACGATGTACTTGAGTTTTTGCGCCCCAAATACTGTACATGATGTTGCTTTTATGTGTGTGTGTAGTTGTGTACGGATTGAAATACCAACAACGACTTGTTGAGTATTTGACTGACTATTGCAGTAGAAACGAGTACCCCATGAATAGCCAAACCAACCACTTGGCATTTTATTTAATTTCTTTCATCCATTAAACCGTGTATACACAATCATAAAAACGCATCCATCCCATTTACGGTTACTTTTACGGCAAATGGCAAAAATATGGGAATAGAAGAACTACTACATACTAGGCGGCTGTAGCAAGTAGTTAAATGTGAATGTAACTAAATTCCGTCCAGTATATTTCTGAAAATTGCCTGCTAAACTTTATAAATAAAATTTTAAATGTTAAAGAAATGTGAAAATATTTTAAAGTTAAGAGAAAACAACAAAAACATAAATATTTTAAGTGGAATTTAAAAAAAGTTTAAAACTGTTTCTATATCCCCCTCTATGCCTTAACAAGTTCGTCGAGTCCATATTATTTAAGTCATTGTCGTGCTGATGATTTGTATTTTATTTGAAACATTGTTAGTTTTGCGGATCAAAAACAACAACAACAAGAAAAAATAAAACCGTGAGTGTTTAGTTTTTTTGTGACTTTGTACAAGTGCCGGTAACTGAGAGCTACGAGTGTATGAGTGTGTTTAAAAATTATTTACTCTCCTGCTAGGTTCGTCTTTTGTATTTTCTACCTCCTTCTTTACCTCATCCCATGCCCCAAAATACATCCCTTTCTCCTCTCATTAATATTTACATTAAACAGTTGTTTTTGTTGTTGCTATTGTTTGCGTTTCATTTTGGGGAGGCTCTTCTCGGTTTTAAGTTTCAACACATGATTGTTATTGTTGCAGTTGTTGTTGTAGTTGTTGTTGCTATTAATTTTAAGCTTTCGCAACAGCTTTGTATAGAGTCGTAAGTTAAAACATCCATCGTTAAACAACGACTCTACTCTAGGTACAATTTGGGGTCGCCAACGTAGACTAACAACAACAACAGCAACAACACCAACACTAACATAAACAAATTGCAAACACAAAACAGCTACAAAAAACAAATAAGCAAATCGAAACCGAACGAACCAATTCGTACGATGAGGCACAAGACCCAAACAACAACCGACAAACAATCAGGGACAACAGCAGTCAGAGCACATTAATGTTAGTATTTCGTATCCCTACGTTTCAGTACGAATTCGAGGTTGTTTGCCGCTGGTGCGGTTTATTTATATTTTGAACCATATGATTTGCTTCTTTTTTATTTTATTTTGAAATAATTTTTCTTCAAACAACAACAACAAAATAACAAAAATAATAATAACAATAAAACATAATAAATATTCATATAAAAATGAAATAATTTACTTTATTTTTGCACAATAAAAAAAATTATAATAAAAAGCAAAAAAAAAAACACAATATATTTAAATACAAAAATTATGGACTTTATTTTATGTTACAAAAACAAACATTTTTAATTTCCTAACAACAACATAATCTATAAAAGAATCTCTTTATTTAAAAACAGAAACCATAAAATTTTGTTAAAGTGTTAATTGTGTTAAAAAGTTCTAAAAAAAAATTATACTCAAAACAAAACTTCAAACTATTAAATTTACAAATCTACAAATCTCAACTTTTAAGTCACTAACAACAACACAATTCCTGAGTTTTTAAAGAATTTACTTTTCAATTATTATTTGTCTTCTTCAAGGTAAGTTTTTCATTTCGATTTTTGCTTGTAATTTTATTTTTCACTAAACAATCAATATTTATCCTAATTATGCTTCTTTATTAAGTTACAGTGTTGTCAATTTTATTTTTTTTTTTTTTTTGTCCACAAATTAATTTCTTTAATAGAAAGTTTTTTTTTCTTTTAACTGGTTGTGGGCCAAAAACAAACAGATATTGACTGATTACAATAGCAATTCATATGAATACCTATTTTTGTTTCTATACTTGTATTCCAACAATTTGAGATTATGTTTCGGAGACATATTCCACTTACTATACATATGTCCCAAATTGGTAATAATTTAATAACTATCAGTTATCGAAGTTTAGAGAGCTTCGGAAAACCGTCCTAACATTTGTTTTTACTTCTTAAGCGATACTTTTGTTATCTACAATCAAGGTTTACTTTTTCAATTTAAGTTATATTGTATTCCCAGCAGTGGGCGGAAGAGTTCCGAACTAGTTAAAGGTAAAGATTGTAGACAGTAAACCCACAAAAATTTCTGCCAATTTTTTACGATATGAAAAATACAGGCATGGGAAATTTAAATTTTGAAATAGTAATTAACTAAAAGCCGTGATACACGGTTGGCAGATCTTACAACGTTGTCAGTAAAATGTTCAGAAAATGTCTAACAATTGTCTGAACTTACAATTTTTCTTTTGCAACGTTGTGAGAAAAAGCCATACAGAAAATATTGTAAGACAAAATTTGTAAGTTGACACTATTATTAGACATTTTCTGCACATTTTACTACCAACGTTGTAACATCTAACAACCGTGTATACATAGCATAACAAAAATAAAAGCACTTTTTAGGTTCTAAAGTACTAAACTTAAAGACTTAAAACTAGAGTACTGAAAAGACTATAGACTGGCATAGAGACTTGACTGCGGACTATGTACTAGAGTCTAGACTAGACTACAGACTTGACTATAAGGTAGACTAGACTATAGACTATACTGTAGACTAGACTATATACTAGACTAAAGACTAGACTATAGACTAGACTATAGACCAGACTATAGACTGGACTGTAGACTAGACTATAGACTAGACTATAAACTAGACTATAGACTAGACTATAAACTAGACTACATAGACTAGAGTCTGAACTATACTATAGGCTTGACCATAGACCACTAGGCCATAGACTAGAATATAGACAATACCATAAACTGGACTATAGACTCGACTGTGGACTAGACTTTAGACTAAACTATAGACTACACTATAGAATAGACTAGACAAAAGATTATACTATAGATAAGACTATAGACCATAAACTAGACAAGACTATAGACTAGACTATAGACTAGACTATAGGCTAGACTATAGACTAAACTATAGCCTAGATTATAGCCTAGACTATAGACTAGACTATAGACTAGACTATAGACTAGACTATAGACTAGACTATAGACTAGACTATAGACTTGACTATAGACTTGACTATAGACTAGACTATAGACTAGACTATAGACTAGACTATAGACTAGACTATAGACTAGACTATAGACTAGACTATAGACTAGACTATAGACTAGACTATAGACTAGACTATA
This sequence comes from Lucilia cuprina, assembly GCF_022045245.1. NCBI lineage: Eukaryota > Metazoa > Arthropoda > Insecta > Diptera > Calliphoridae > Lucilia > Lucilia cuprina. The sequence continues at coordinate 74,992,745 of NC_060952.1, forward strand.
GACTAGACTATAGACTAGACTATAGACTAGACTAGACTATAGACTAGACTATAGACTGGACTATAGACTAGACTATAGACTAAACTATAGACTAGATTATAGCCTAGACTATAGACTAGAATATAGACTAGAATATAGACTATACTATAGACTAGACAAGCTCTACATTCGTCTGAATTTGCACGTCCAATTTTGAATATGCTCGTAGTCCTGTGTGTCCATACATACCATCATAGTAATCTCAGACTTGCTCATTTTGAGGAGAGGGTCAGCTCTCTCATGGTTAAAATGCTCGCATCTATCAAGGATCTAATATGCAAATCAGCAGAAAACAGTAATCAACCAAAACGCATTATTATTTTTATATTATGCATATACTATGTATGTGTATATATCCTAACCAGGAACTAATTATTTCAAACTTCTGCCAATCTGTCCATAAAATGTATTTATGTATGTAGTTATGTACCCTAAAACACACATCTAATGTGATGTCTACATATAATAGAATTAAATAAAATTTATGTTTAAAGAAAATCTAATAATTCTTTCTTTGTTAGAGTTCATTTAAGCTGCTCCCCTTTTTTTCCAAAGCAATAATTTTCACAACTATTTTTACAAGACAGACACACATACACACACACACACATAAATTGAATCCATACAAAATGAAACTTAGAAATATAAAAATGAATGGAATAAAATGAAATGAATAAATGATCAATGCCGTTTTTATTCTAAACATATGAACAGCATTACGTTCGTAATGCATCACTGATCTTTTGCGGTTTGTGAACAAAATGATGAACAATTTGAAAAATGGGTGGGGAGGGTGAAAGAAAAAACAACATCGGGGGTAAAGGGTTTTGTTGCATATGCATACAATGAAAATAAAAAACAGTAACAAAATCGAAAAAACAATGATGTTAATAGAAATGACAGGGTAAAAGAAATCATGGATAATTAAAATTAGAAGAAAAAATTAATTACATTAAATAAATGATTATTTAAAAAAGGGGTCAATTGTTAGGGGAGTTGCAATTAATGGGGGCTAAAGTAATAACATTATAATGTGGCAACTTCAATTATTAGTTATTGCAAGCTTGCAAATATATTATTGAGCATAAAGTCAGGCATGGAAAATTCAGTACTATTGTACTTTTTGACATCGAAAAATACAGACATTTTAAGTATTTTCTTCTAATTTTTTTTGCTCATAACATGATAAGTACATAGACTAGTCAATAGGCTAGTCCATAAGTAAGTCAATAGAATAACTACACCATAGATTAGTCAAAAGACTAGTTAATAGAGATGACCATAGATTAATTAATAGACCTGTAGTCTTTAAACTAGATGTTAAGCTAGTTTAAAGACTACTCAAAGGACTTTCAAATGTTATTGCTTAAAATAGTAAAAGGTACTATTTTTGGAAAAATTTAAAACCTTTTTAAAATTTAAACTTTCCATGTCTGGTGTGAGTAATAGACTTGGTCCACACTGGAAAATTTTTGTTCGGAAACTTTTTTTAATTCTCTCTTGAAGTTTTTGTTTCAGAAACTTCGTATTAATTGCATTGATTTGTTTTTGTACTAGAGAAGAATAACGAAACAAGTTTCCGAGTACTACGGTTCTATAAATCGACTTTCGAATAATCGAACAATCGACTTTTCGTCGAAAAAAGTCGAAGTCGACTATCGTTAGTGAAAAAAATCGAAAAATCGACTTTTAAAAGTCGAAAAAAGTTGAAAAGTCGTAAAAAGACAAAAAGTCGAAAAAAGTTGAGAAGTGGAAAAAAGTCGAAAAAAGTAAAAAATAGTCGAAAATTTTAACAAGTGGATAATAAGTCAAAAACTGTAAAATAGTCGGGAAAACTCCAAAAGTCAAAAAATAGTCAAAAAAGTCTAAAAGTCGACAATTTATAAAATACTTATAGTCGAAAAGTCAAAAAGTCGACTTTAATTTAAATGAAAAAAGTCAAATAATGCAAAAAGTCGAAAAGTCAACTTTTAACTAAATGCAAAAAGTCGAAAAGTCTAATTTTCGTTTCAACTATAGAACCCTACCGAGTACGAGAAACTCCATACCGCGAGAGAGATGAATGATATTCCTTTCTCTCTCACACAAAAACAAAAGTTACCCAAGTTCATAGTGTGGACCGCCACTAACTGAACTTACCTAACCGATCGCGCAAACACCTGTTGTAAACGTAAACTAAATACTTGAAATATTTCTTTTATATACAAAGAAATATGCAAATTTCCTTATAAATAAAAATATATTATATTTAAAAAAACTATTTGTTTTATTTGATTTTTAACCTATATATGTTAACAAAAACAAATGTTTTCTTTTATTAATAACTAGCAATCAATTATAACTTGAGTAATCCCAACAATTCGCAATAATAATAAATCAATTTTTGTTATTGTTAAGCTTAAAAACAAAATACATTCATTAACACACAATTTGTTACTTTTAGAAAAATAACAAATAAAAAACGTTAAGAAAAAGACTCACCTAAAAAAACAAAACTTTTAAGAGAAAGAAGAGTAAGATTTTATTAACAAAAAATCTACTCAAATTAATAGAAAGAAAAAGAAATGTATTTTTTTTTTAAAAGAAAGAGCATTATAACGGTTTCCCTATCTTGAGGAATGTATGTAAACAATTAACAGTTATATATATATTATAATCATGCAAAAAAAAAAAAAAAAACACTCGTGTGTACTACACTGAAAAGTGTCTACATCTATAGATACATATTTTTAAAGGTATTAAGACAGAGTTGCCACTTAGTTTACAAAATATTAGTATTTCTCTAACAAAATCAATATTGGAAAGATAAAACCACTTTTTATTACGATTGTGAGGATCTTTACTCCGAAGCGATGGGAGTCCAACACGTCAAACGATAAGCAACTCATTTCAACTCAAGACTTGAAATTATTTCAACAACCAGACAAATCTGAAACCTCTATATTATCTATATGATCAGGATATCAAAAAGAAACTTTAGTTTCCAGGATTTTAGACTCATTTCCTGAATAGACGGACTCTAGAGTATTTCGAACATCACAAAGGGATTCTCAAGGAAGCAATTGTCATCATCATGTTATCCAAAGCTTTGTTGTTATATTCTCGACCGCAAATAGCTTGCTGTAGCTGCTATCTAGGTTAGGTTGATAGGAGGATGTAGTATACATACATCCGAAGAAATACACCTAGGCCACTATCGACCCTGTTGTGTACTCCTTATCATAAAAAAAGGAAACTGAGTGAATTATTTTTCAGTGTTCAAAAACTCAGTTTCCTGAACGTAATTCCTAAAAATCTTCCAATCAGTGTTAGTCAGGAATGTTATTTCCGGAATAACATCATTTCCAAGATACTTGGATCTAACTTTGACGAATGCCTGGCAGTGGCAAAGAAAGTGATCCAATTTTGCATATGTAGATGTGCACGTATGGGATTCTCTCATCCATCTCATAGTTCAGCTTTTGTTGTGTCGAATGCGTTTGTCTGGTTAACTGCTTATCTGTTAACCCAAGCTCCCTTCCCTTTAAAGCTATAACATTCGCCCTTTCGTTAGCGACTACTCCCGAGTGAGATGGTACCCATATGATGTGAACCTTACCTCTGGGAGAGTATTTAGTTAAAGCCTTCTTACAATCCAATACGGTCTTAGATTTAGTTCTTGATTGCCCCTTTAACCATATCAGATGTTATTACAATTTCCGTGTTAGCATCCCCTTCCTCCAACATCGTTTCATCTATCTAAAACGGAGTTGGAATAAGAGGACAATTTACATTTTTGCATTGGTTCAATGTCCCTTAATTCAATCGTGGTGCTACAGCTTAACATTCATTAAAAAACATATAAGGCCATTGTGTTGCCGGGGGTCGTGTTACCACGATGAAAGGCCCTATCTTGGAGTTTTTGCAATTCCAAAAGAAAATTGGTGCTACCAGTATCTCTAGTATACAGGGAATATAAACTGATGATGATTAAATATATCCTCAGCCTTTCTTTGGAATGTTTTGATAGAGGTCGAACCAGAGAATCACATAATCTGGTACCACTGGAACCGCTAGCCCGCCGGACAGAGTTTGACACTATGTCAGCTCAATCTATGGTTGAAAAAAGAGTACCACCGATAAATAACGCCAACACAGCAGATGTTCACGTAAATCACTTCGACATCATGTTTCTTATAACTCCTCGTCTCAGCTAATATTTGTACCTTGGTTACTGAGGAAATGGAATGCTTAAATTTTGGTATTTCGCAAACTAGATTATTGTCATTTAAAATATCTGAAGACATTGGATGGATCCATTAAGTGTCTTTAAGTTGGAGATCTTAATCAGTCAATATATGATATGAAATTCAGTCACCTTAAGAATAAGCAAGATAACCTCCAAAATTTGTACTTGTTGATTACAGTGATCGACATCTTAATAGAATTGAAATGGAAATTTCAAACACTTTCGAATTACATATTTCGCCCTCAAATGTTCAAAGGGATCTTGATGAAATGACAAGACAGCATACCACACAATATCCAAACACAGTGTGCAAAAGATCAATGATCCTGAAGAAACCTGTGAGTAATAAATTTCATATGTTTTCACTCCACAAGTGGTGGTTTTGTTGCTTGAGATCACTGGAGACTTGTTAATTAGTTTTACGAATTTTCATTTTCAGAGTCGATACTTTCTATCGACCAAAACTTCATTTTAATAGATAGAAAAAAAAACTATCTAGCAGTTGAGTTTCCTTCCTATATAGTATGTATATATTCCTCAAAATCCTCTAGCGCAATTTAGCAATTTTGATCACTTAAAGTTTGTGCGAGAATTATTGCTCACCTCATATAATAAACGCCATTCCACGCACCGTTCCATTATTTCTCTCCTATCTTTTGCATTCGTCACTTTGGTCTGGTACTTATGCATATGGAGTAGAGTTTATATGTTGAAGTTTATGCGATTATGGCTGTCTTACAGTCCGAAACTTATCAGCAGATATTGTTCTAACTGTCTTCCGACTGCCGAATACACAAACGATTAATATTTGCTTGTGTAAATCAATCGTCATTCTACAAATTTTAAAGGGACAGTCAGAAAGCTAGTCTATAGGGTTCACTTCATTTTCATTAAAAATTGCTTATGATTTTTTTATTTACGACTACCTTTTAGATTACTTGGGAACAGTAAAGAGACTACTGTCTGATCTCACTAAAAAGACGAATTCATTTACATTCTCATTTACAAATAGTACGTATGTTACAAAAGGCGAATTAGTTTGATTTGACTTCTTGCCAACGTAAGAGAAACATGGCAAAGATCTTCATAATAGATTTAGTAGATTGACGTTTGTCTTTATGCTCATTTACAATGAGTATATTTGTGATGAAAGGGTGCATTGACACCTTGTCAACATTTGGTAAACAATTTGTGATTACCTTTTAGATTACTTAAGTGCATTAAAGAGACGACTAACTCTGCTTTCATTTACAAAATTGATGATTGTCTTCATTCTCATACATTTATGACGAAAGGCGAATTAGCATAATAGATTAACTGTATTATAATAATGTTTACTTACCCGCTTGAAAAACAGCTCAAAGAATATTTCTTTTTATATGGCAACTCTAACTACCTCATAAACAACGGTGTAAATAAATAGATACAAGATGACTGTCATCAATTCAAAACAATAACAAAGCGAAAAAAAACGCGAGTAAAAGCAAACATAGAATAAATAATAATAACAACAATAACAAATACACAAAATTATGACGTTTAGAAACAAAACACATACCGCACACTCTCCCCACAAACACTCTTCAACAAAACAAAAAAAAGCAATCACAAAATAAATTAATGTGACGCAGTAGATAAAAAAACAACAAAAACAACACAAATATTCAAAAAAAACATGAGCAGAGTAGAAAAAAATATAAAACAAATGAAAATAACAAGTGTCACATAGTAAATCGCATGGTTATTTTTAAATGAAATAAAATAAAAATAGCAACAAATACAACAACTACAAAAAAGCAATAAAAAATTGCAATTAAATGTCAACATAAAATAACGTTGTTATGAACAATAACAACAAACATAAACACACACACGCTGCGTAAATAAATAGACTTTCTCGAAATGCAGCAACAACAACATATTTCTTACATTTGTTAATTTATCATTTAATTTGAAAACATATTTGCAACAACTTTATTATTGTTGTTGCTGTTATTCTATACAGAGGTGCGTATACTTATTGAAAATATGTTTCTTTTTAGGATTAGCTCCTTTTTGTGTTATTAATTTTATTCTTTTTTTCTCTCTGGCAATTTGTCATAAAATATCATATTTTTTTGCTTTTGATTTTCTTATTCTTCTTAGTATTTTTGTTATTGTTGACTTCTTTTAGTTTTTTTTTTGTGTTTTTTTAAATGAAATCATCATCATCATGAGGATGATGTTGATGATGATGTGAGACACTTAACCTCAAGTGCAAATAATAATAATAAGTCCAAATATGCGCGTGTTTGGGTTTTGTACTGACAATGTCTATTGTATATATTGTGAAACCATTTCCTTAATTTTTTTGCTTTATTGTTGTTGTTGTTTTTTATTTCATCACTCATACAAACATTTGCATTTGTATGAAATGCATACACAGTGTATAAATAAGTAAAATTGAAAAAATATTTGCCATTCAGTGGTAATTTTTAAAAAGTCTACACACACTCATACATACATGTATAAACATACATACATATATTTCATGGACGTGTGGTTATGAAAATTAAATGGAATATATTTTTAGCATTTTTTAGACGGAGTTATTTATAGTTTTTCCTCATCAATCAGTGTTCTATTATTGAAAAGTTCTCTACTTTCATAGATAAAAACGAAATGAGTCTGAAAACCTTTGCGCCCGTTTGAAGGCCTGCTATACAGAAATCGTATTTAAGCAGAACTATTTGGGAAAAGCCGGTTGTATGGGGGCTAGTCGAAATAATGGACTGATTTCAATAGCGTTCGTCCTTGAACTAAAAAAAGAGTATGTGCCAAATTTCATAAAATTTTTTTAAAAATTGCGACATGCAACGTGCGCACAAGGTTTACATGGACACACAGACATATGGACGGACAAACAGCGACGTGCGCACAAGGTTTACATGGACACACAGACATATGGACGGACAAACAGCGGATATAGATGAATCGGCTCAGAATCAGTGATTCCCAGCCGATTGGTATACTTTTAGGTGGGTCTAGGACCAATATTTTTAGGTGTTACAAACATTAGCACAAACGCATAATACCCTCCGCACTATAGTGGCGTTTAAAAAACCACATAAAAATTACTTCCTGAGAATGACTACGGATTAAGTGAATTTAGAACATCCCTCCTGTGACAAACCTGTGTTAAAATCATCACTTCTTCAGGAATTTTTCACTACTTCTATGGAGTAAATTCTATTTATTTGGAAGTTCTTTTTTTGCTGCATATATACTGTGTATTGCTCGTTTGTTGAAATATAGTTTTGGTCGAAATACGCAAATGGTTTGTCATACTAACTTGCTAGTTGGCAACACTTATAGTCTTCGTCTTCGCACTGTGGTTACCAAAGATAATTTGTCCACTGTCGTTAAAAATCTGAAACTTAATCCAGTGATACGTAGAGACTATTATAAAGAGACTTTGGTCTTAATCCAGCTTCAGGAGACGCATTAAACAAATCCTTTTCAATAAACAATGGAAATATTCGATATCACTGGATATATATTATATGGAACACCTTTTGTGTTCGGTACGTTTTCCGGATACCTTAGCAAAAGCATCTTTGCAGTCTTTTATCGCAGACAGTGTAAATAATCAGCAACAATGACTAGACAATCACTGAAATGAAATCCAGGTCTTCTATAAGATGGCTGCTTGCTCTCTGTGAATGCCCTGCTCTGGCCACTTCCTTGGCAGTTACTTCATTTCTTAACTTGGTAAGATATCTGGATCTAAGGGTCATGAGCAAGCTCAAATTACACCTAATGTCGTCCAATCACACTACTATGGATCTATTGTTTCGTCAGCAGCACCTAAAATGGACGTAATTGGTAGTCCGAAACACGGATCATATTAATTGACAAGACTTTATTTTAGTGGTTACAAAGACCCACTGTGATAAGTTGAATATGCACTCAACCATGTAGGAAAATCGCTAATAAATCAAAGAAAAAGGGCAGTGACAACCTTGCACCACTAGGCCATGAATTACTCCATTCTCTCTATAGAATCAGAGTAGACGTCAGAAAACTCCACCTCGTATACTCAATCTTTGCATTATCAGCTCAAATCCATTATTTTATTAATCCACAGTCAAGCTTTGTAATTTGTACCGCTCCAGCATCTAGGAACGATAACAGAAATGTATCTTTAAAATAAAATTTTATTTACCATGTATCAGTCTTTTAACCAAACGAACTCTTCCCGCGATTTGATTTAAACCGCAATACATGTGGATCCCGAAGGAACCTCAACCAACTGACCAGCCAGGACATAGTCCTGCGGGCAACTGGCCACCCATAGTACCAGATTATGTGGTGCTCTGTTTAAGCCTCTCTTCAATTCATCCAAGCCCAAGCCAAAGCTTAAATTATAAACACCAGTTAATAGTCCCGGCAGTCTAGAGGTAACGGGATTACAATACACCATGATGTGACACTCATCATGGAACAATACCCCGCGGGGATTTACCACATGACAGACCTCTCAAACTAACTGTACAACTTCGTTTTTCCTTTAGTACCTGTCTCCCATGATTTAGAAACTTCACCAACCTTAATCAGAGTCGGGATCAAGGATTTGGTTACATTTTGATATCAACATATTTGCTCAGGGTGTAATTTATCATGTATGACTGATGTTTATATTGGAAGTGTTCCCAAATCATAGCTGACTGTAAAGAAGGGATCATGAAAGCTGTTAAGCTAATTTAAAATTTCTCATAAGCTTCTTGACCATTGATCTTGTAAAGAAAAATGGACTTAAAGAAACATTAGACACGGTACTGAACTAATTATGAGCAGTATTGACTAGTTAATTAACGGTAAAGTGAAATTTTAATGATAGTTTCAAAATTGAGTAATGTTTCGATAACACGATCTATTCGAAATCTTTGAATGATGATCTCTCTAATGAAAAACATTTAAGTTTTGATCACATAAATACGATCAAACTAAATTGAAATCGAAATTCACTTGCGATCAATTGAGTACATTTTATTGTTTAGTACTTTTGTTGTTTTTGTTGTTGTTATTAATTGTATGCATTTACGAATCATTATAAATTTTAGTTGATCATCAGTTGTTGTGTTGTGTACATGTAGGTCAAGGTCATTAAAACATTTTCGATGCAAAAAAAAAAATAAATCAAGTTCATTATCAAATTATAATAAGAAAGAAAAAAATACAACAAGAAATGAATAAATATTTGGCAAATTTTAAATGGATGACTGTAGCGGCGGCAACAACAGCAACTAAGGAAAGGGTTACACTTTGTGCCAAACACTCGCACCAAAATAAAAACAAAACGACAATAACAGCAACAATGGAGTGTTTTCTTTATAATTTTTTTTTATATAAAACAACAATAAAAACAAACAACAAGTCCCAAATTAGAAATATTTTAAGTTTTTATTTGAAACACAATCTCGAGGCAAAAGAAACAAATATCAACAAACCAGCACAAAATAAAGATAAAAATCAAAAGAAGAGAGAGAGAAATTAATTTAAGTGAAATATATGAAGAAAAAATAAAACAAATATTTATGTAGCAACAACAGCAACAAAAAACTTAAAAAGTGGAACACATGCACAAAATCCATTCAAAAAATCTTTAAAATATTAACACACAGTTACTAAAAGACGACACACTCGCTCAAAAACACACGATTACAAAACAACAACAACAAAAAACACAAAAAACACACCTCTAATAGGGTAAATGTACCAATAGTCGGCAGTTTAACTTTTTTCTCTTTTTCAAACTATTCCCCTAAAGAGTCGGTAAATGTTATTATGATGATTTTTAGTTATTTCAATTATGTGTTTAGTTAAGTTTTAGATCTATTTAACTTTTTTGAAAAACAAATAACCAGTTTTTAGTAATTTGTAAATTTTGTTAAAAACTCCACATTTTCCAATAGTCGGCACCAGTGTTCCTAAGTTCGACAAAAAATGTCCCTATAGTCGGCAGTAGATTTTTTGTTTGAAAAAAGCATATTTATTTATAGAAAAAAGTGATATATACACAATTTTCCAAAGAAAATATTTAATTAAATTTTTTCTATAGAAATAACTGTAATAATATCGTTTTTTCTGTAGAAAAATATGTTATAAACATAATTATAATTGTAATAAGTATACATAATAACATTTTTTTCTATAGAAAAAGAGTTATACATGCAATTTTCTGTACAATATTATATTTTTTGTTAGAGAAAAAAGTAATTTTTTTTTATAGGGATAAGTGTTATATGTACTGTTTTTTAAAGAAAATCTTTTATAAAAATATGCAATTTCCTATAGGAAAAAATTTAACATAAGTTTCGTAGAGGATATTATAATAAGAACACTTTTCTATAGAAAAATTGTCATACTAGGAATTTTCTATAGAAAAAAATGTTATACTCATAATTTTTTTGTAAAAACACAGTTAAGAAGCAATTTTGTTAGAAAAAATTTCAATATGCAAAATATTTAATAGAAAAAACTGTTATACACATATTTTTTGTATAGAAAATTATATTCTGTAGTAAAAAATTGTAATCTTCTGTAGAAAAAGCTATTATAGAAGTAATTTTCTATAGAAAAAAAGGGTATACACACAATTTTTCATAGAGAAAACTGATACACACATAATTTTTTGTATCAAAAATTGTTATACATAAAATTTTCTATAGAAAAAAATTGTATACACATAATTCTCTATAGAAACAAATGTTGTACAATCAATTTTCTATAGAGGAAATTGTAATATACATAAATTTTTATAGAGAAGTGTTATACATAATTTTTTTTTACAAAAATAACTGTTATACATATAATTTTTGAAGAGAAAATTGTTATATAGAAATTTTTCATAGTAATATACCCAATTTTCTATAGAGAAATAATAAATTTTAGAGTGCCGACTATAGAATACGTATGATCGAACTTAATACCCAGTAGTCGGCACCCCTATGCCGACAATAAGAATTCATGAAAAATTGTGTCCTAATGGCGGCAGCGATTAAAATTACAAAAAAATATCTTTTTAACTAACTTTTTCACTTTAAATTGAATATTTCAACTGTTTTCTTTCATTTAAATCAATTTTTGTCAAATAAATCATTTAATTTCATATAAATATTCACTTGTTTAAGGTGGCACTAAAACTAAATTTTTTTTAAGAAAACTGACAGTACTACAAATGCTGCAAAGCTGTCACTAAATAACGTCAAATATAGAGGAAATTAGTAATCCTACTTAAATTTACACATTTCATAAAGCAAAAAGACCATATTTTCTATGAAATATAGATCAAACCTTAATAAATTTGTACAGCTTTTCTTATTTATTTACATTTTTATGTAAAAGATGCCGACTACTGGGTGATGCCGACATTAGGTGCATTTACCCTACGACATTTATTTAATTTGTATGGAATGGATGGACGAATAGTTATTATTTGTTGTTGTTGTTGTTTTTGTTTTATTTGTTGTTAGAAATGGTTAAATATTTTGTAGTTAAATAGATGGATAGATGGTCTTTGAATTAAATGTGTGTGTGTGAGTATGTAGAATGTTTGTAGGCAAAAAAAAGTAAAAACAAAAACAACAAAAAAAGATACAACAACAGTAACACACATAAACACAAAAATAAAGGTCAGTGACCAAAAAATATTTATGTTGTTATTTTTTTCCATTTCTTTCTGTTTTTTTGTTTTGTAATAAAATCATGGAATATGGACGACGACAACAGCAATAATAACAACAACAAAAAACGTGGTCAAAATACTATCTCACACTAAATTTAAAAAAAAAAAAAACAAAATAGTAAAAAAACAATAATAAAACTAAAGAAAACAACAAAAAACACTTGTGCGTACAGTGGGAATTAAGAGAGATTTTAAATCTAGTTGCTTAAAAGATAGTGACAACTAAGTTGAGTTTAAATCAGCTTTCAGTTATTCTTTTGGAATTCTAATATTAAATCAAAACTTATTCTGAAATTATTAAAGGGTTCATTACACTGGCCAAAAAATTTTTAACCCACTGACCTAAATATATTCCTCTAATGAGCAGCGCTGAATTAGAATTTGTCCATCATCTTAAACTTTATATTTAGCTCCTACGCCAATCAACATATCACGTGAAATATGTTCGCTTTTCACTTTTTTTGTTCACTAACTTTTTTGTCGTGAAAAAATTCTCTTGTTGTGAAATTTAATGATGATGGATTTTGTAAACATTGAACAGCTGTTGCATATAAAATCGGCTATTGTGAATGAATTGTTCACAACAAGTTCATGATAGAAATTTTCCCTTCGAGGGTAAAAAAATTTAATTTTTATTTGATATCTCGAAGATATCAAAATCAAAAGATGATCGCATTATCATGACCTATAGCCGTCAGTGTTATAGGTTAAGCTTTACAGGATGTTAGTGCCAGGAGTTAAGCTTTACTTTGGTCCTATAAGTCCCTTTGTTGTGTCTGTAAAGAAGGATCGTAAGAGAGAACGATGGGAAAAAACGATTTGGGAGATATTCTGAGAGAAATTGATTAAAGACAACAAATGTAGACACAGAGATAATTAATCTCATTTTTAAAATGATAAGTTAAAAAAATCATGATGAAATACTAAGTTTACGTCAGGTTCGACGAATTTAGAAATGACAGATCAGATAGATCAGAGAAATGTCACGATCCTAATGACAAACTCTTACACAGAAGATAAGTAGTAATTGGTTCCTCCTCATCCTAATTTTGGTAGCGTTATATGGATGACACATACGTCTTGCAAGACCAGCGGAAACCACATTGTTGTCAACCTTTTTTCAGCTTTCCTCATTGTATTTGCAATATTTTGTTGTCTGTTGTGTCCCGTGTTCTTTGACCCAAACAGAGGAAGACACATACATCTTGCATGGTTTCCAAACTTGCAATGAGCAGTAAAATCTGATCAAAGACCGCACAGGCGCATTCTGCTGAGTCGTAATAGATTGGATGTTCTGCGAAGTCCTAGCGATCAAGCAAGTATGCTCATGAGACCAATGGACACCACAAAACTTTTCTATGTCCAGAGTGACTATCCTTTTCCCAGCTTCGAAGTATTAGCAATGTTGTTGACGGTTGTGTACCAATGTCCTATGACTCAAACATGGGTAATTTTTAAATGTCTTATTAAACCGCCGAAATTTGGATGTCCCATTCTAGTTAGGGTGAAAAGAAAAGTTATTTTGATTACGTCTCTAACTGCTGTTGCCCAATCAACAGAGGCCAATCCTATGTGTGTGTCTGTAAACGGAAAAGATATATTTACTATCTCATTACTTCAGGCCGTATTTCCTTAATGAACGATCTTGATGTATTACAATCAGGTAGTAAAGAAGTGCTTCTAATACCTTTAGTCTGCGGAACTATAAGCCGTTGCTGTCACTTCACTCCTCAGATTTTCATTAAAATTATTTGACATGGGGACAAACCAGAGAATCACATAATCTGGTACTAAGGGTGGCCAGTTGCCCACAGGTATTGTTCTGGCTAGTCAGTAATTGAAGCATGGATGCGAATAAGGGCGTAAAGACCACCTTTTCAAAATCGCGTTTTTTCGCATAATTGTATTAAACTAACCTTTTTACATCTATTCATAAAAAATAAATTGAAAAATATAAATTTTTCGCTAAAATAGATAGTTTTAAAAGCACGATTTTTAAATACTATTTATTTTTTTGGGTAAAAAATATTAGCAGTTTAATGTATTTTTCTGTAAAAAATCGTATAAATTTTAATTCTAATTGCACCAAATTTGCAGAATGGTTGGAAAACATTTCAAATTTATTAATTTTTAAATTATATTGCAAAAAAGATTATTATTGAATGAATTATTTAAGTATGAAAGTGTGGACAAGAAGAAGGGCGTATATCCATAACTATAGTTATATTTTAAAAAAATTATTATATCTTGTTATTTTCGGATTATTTTAGTTAAAGAGGTCCTATCCAATTTGATAATGAACTAAGATAATAATGTGGTTCGCTGATTTTGACAATAACGCAATAAGGTGCGATTTAAAGATTTTTCTAAGAAAGATTTTTCTAAGTATGTATAAAAATACTAAAAAATATATATTTTTTGGTTTTTGTTTTAATTACTTATAAGGATAATGAAGAATGTCCTTGAAACTTTAGCAAATAATGCTCTAGACTGTTATGTTGAGGCTGTCCAAGTTTTATATAATAAAATAATTAAGAAGTATATAAAAATAACATTTATTTATATATACTTTTAACTAAAATATATGGATATATGCCCTTATTCCATTTTAGCAAAATTTCAAGTATTAATTTTGGCAAGTTGTGACTCGAATTTTTTACTGAGTTTTAGCACAGGGATAGATGTGAGTTATATTTATGCATATATGTGAAAAAAGTAGGAAAAAATGCCGATTTTAAAGTTTTATGATGTTTTTATCGTCTCCTGTAAAATTTCCCAAATGGTTTATACGCCCTTATTCGGCTCCATGCTTCAATTAATGTTTCTTTGGGGCCTGCGTAGTGGCTTCCCGAAATTCGCGGGAATACTGTAGAATTAAGCGTTGAAAATGAGTTGGTGTTGAATGTATATGACACATGATGATAAGACTCGTGTACCTAGAGTGATTGTGTCCGATCTTGTTCTCTCCGAGTGTATCGTATGAATGAAAAGTGTATACAAGTGATACCATTGAATATTCCTTATGCAAGCATGTTCAAATAAAACACTGTTCATAACAGATTTATCACAGTGTGTTCTCTGTGAGTAAAAACATTTGATAGACTTCGGTCTTCCGGTTACGGTCATCACAGAACCTCACCCAGTTAATGAAAAAGATCACCAATAGAAAGGAAAAGAAAGGAATATGGGTTCGGCCACTCATGCTTCACATCTCAACTATTAGAACTCCGGCTCTTTCCCAAAAAACTAACTCCAGGCTTATAAACCCTGATCACCTATTTGATTGGGATTCTTCTCCATAGACTTAATATGCACTTGGTATATTACAATTTTTATAACTTGGTCTCATATTAGAACCAAAAGAAATCGATCTATATGTAAATGGAGTACTGCAAGATTAAGTAAATAACTTCAACGATTAGTGAAGTAATAATTAAGAACCCTGACTATTAACTGTTTAACAGATCTTTAGAAATTAAAAATTTGGATGGCGCATGGATGAGTATGGATACTCAAAGTTTAGGATCTGCAATATTAAACATTAATTTGAGTAATATCGTGGATGATAGCAATAATGAAACTACCATAGAAAGTTTGACTATTCTCTTGAATGCCTAAGTTCATGATAAGTCTGATGGTACGAGTTGTTAGTGGATACCCAGGTTAACGGGCTCAACTATACAACATTAAACTAATAATTTTACAAAAACGAAGAGTATGCGGAGAGTATACCAAGAAATTATATCCTGATATTACAACTCTCAGGAACACTTATTTTTTTTTGGATCTGAGGTAATACATACATACAAATCTCAATCAAACTTTTATATAATTTGAATTCAAAACATTAATGTCAATCCTCAATTTCTGCTCCACTGTTCGTTTAAGGGAAAAGTTTTGTGAAACTCTTGCCAAGTCAACTAAAAGTTCAAAACAACAACAACAACAAAACGGACTTCAAGTGACAATCAAAATGATGGTGATGATTTGGCCACTACATATACATACAATTCGCCGTACTGTGTGTGAACAACATGATGAACTTAATGAGGTTTTCTAATGATCATTAACACTTCAACAAACAAAGTGTTTAACAAAAAACTTGTACAATTTTGTTCTTTTTCTTGTTTTTTTTTCAAGTTGCTTAAAAGTTTTTGGGGATATAAACTCATTTCATTTGATTGGATTTCCCAGCTCTAACTTAAAACCCATAAATATAGTTTAAGGGCACTTAAAGTAGCAAAGCGGTAAAAAAGCTTCTTAACAAATTGTTGTGAAAAAAGCTAAATTAAAAGGAGAAAGAAAACAACTTAAAAAACTTCCACAGAACTTATAGCCAGTGAAAAAAAAAAACCTGAAAAATAAACAAAGATCATCTTTGTAATCGTGGCCAATGATGATATTTTAAACGTGTATTGTTGTTGTTTAACCAAGGGTTTTCTCACTCTCTACTTTAACTCCTCTGCCATCAAATACAATTCAACTCTTTAATTTAACGGGTTGTTTTTTTGTGTGTAAATGTATGTGTGTGTGCGTTGAATTTTGTAATACATTTATTATTATGGTTAATATAATAAATTTTTCGTCCATTTTTATTATTATTGTTTGTATTTGTTTTTCATTTCTTTTTTTAAAACATTTCTACCTGTTGTCAAGTAAAATTTTAATATGTTTATTGCTGTTGTTATTGACTTTTTTCAGTGTTTTTTCTATACATACATCTTAACACTTTTTTATTGCCTTCCTTTAACATTTTAGTTTATTTTCTTTTTTTTAATGTTTCTTTCTTTACAAAATCACAAAACCGTTTCTTGACTTCATTTCAACAAAATGATTTCTTTGGCACATGTTTTAATATGTTGTTGTTTATTATTAATTTTTATTGTTGTTGTTCTTATTGCATTGCTATCACTACACCTTGTTATATAGCTCATAGTAATTTTGTTTACATACCGCATATGTAATTTCTCTCAGTGTTTGATTTTCAAACTCACATGTTATTGTTTTGTTTTGTATTTATTGCGAATTTGTAATCACTACCGCTTTAATACGAATTCAATTGTATCGTAATTAAATGTATTTAATTTATTTTTTACAAATTGCTAATTTGCCACGATTTGTCATTAAGCTGAATCATGTATGAAACAACTTTGAAATTCATTCACAATTCTAAACTATAAAACAGTTTGTAGGAGTAATTGTTAGAAAGAGAGGTGGGATACATTTAGAGGAATGGGTGTGGGTGTTTTTAATTCACTATCTTGTAACTGACACATGTTATCATCAGAGGATCTATGTACTACATTACATCAGACCCGAAAAAACGCACTTCAGCCGATGTTTAGAAATACCTTTTCCGAAACGTAATTCTCTAGAATTTTCTAATCATTTCTCCTGAAGTTCGTAATATCTAGAATAGCATGGTTTTCAAGATAATTCTTCCCAATTTCGTCAAAAACTAGACAATGTTAAAGAAAGTGTTCCAGTCATTCGCTGTTCTTTCTACATACTCAATATTGATCAGAATCAGTTCGTCCAACTTTGCTACATTTATTCCGGTAAACCTGTGTATCCACAAAGCTTCACAATATCCTTCGGAGTGGGCTTCTTGTCCTGTTCTCGTTGTAGTCAGCCTATAAGAACTTACAGGTCCTACACACTGTTCTATTATTCCATGCGGGCACTTTGTAGACCCTCGCACATGCTTTTAATTTAGACCTCTTTGTGTCGAAAGGTTTTGTGTTAATCAGATTTTGCGTTCCCTTTATTCGCTTTCTTTAATTGTCGAGTCATCGCCGAGTGTCCTAGTATCCATTTGTTGTTGTCCTAGTATCCATTTTGCGAAACAGTTTTATCAAAGAACACTTCGCTAATTGGACATTTGTGGGTATTTTTATTTCTCCTCGGAGTTACACGATTCGTAAGCAGAAATGCTTGAATTTCTGTATTTCGAAAGCTTTTTCCTTCGAATTTTAATCTTCCTATTGGAATCTATATCAATTCGTCAAAGCATTGGGTCAGGAAATGATTGCAGAAAGGAATATATTTTGACCTTAGATCCAAGATTGTCTGCTGAAATCCATATTAATTTGTCAAGGTTTAGTTTCTATTGGACCTGAAAATTAGTACAATTAAGAATGCATTATGATCTTAAATCCAAGAATGTCTGCTTAGAAGTTAATGGTTGACATTACAATATATAGTTCTTGGATATTTCTTACAAACATATCAATGGCGTGAACTTCTAATTAAAGGCCACAGGAAACAAATTCCGAGCCAATGACATAACAGTTAGAAGTGAGATCGCGTCATTTCGCAGGACAACAGTGTTTGGAGTCTACACTTCTCTTATTAGTAGTCTGTCTTTTAACCACCAGTTTAAATTGAGATCGCGTCATATTGAAGATTACTGCTCTCTCTTCTCTTATTGCATTCTGATGGAAAACGTCTTGAAAAGTCAGCACCAAAAAGTCAGAAATTTTGCATTAACTGACTGTTGAGAGTTTTAACGTGAGCACCTGCCTTGACGGCCTTATCTCACGGTGGTCTTTCTCATCCACTAGGTAGACTTGAGAACGCTCTACCATCGCCCCTTTGTTCTTCAATGAAGAACTCAGGTGGTAATTTTTGTACATTGGCTTTGACCGGTCCATGCATTTGATCCATTGTTGGAGCACTTGAGCTATCTAATCTCTGACCATTGGATGGATCCTGTTGATTCGGTAACGTAACCGGTGGACCGAAGTACGATCCATCAATAAGCCGAAGACATTGTTCTTACTCACAGGGACGCGCTGTGGTAATTCCGATATAAATAGAGTATACTCTGAACATATCTGGACATGGAAGAAAAATTCAATGGTATCATTTGTATATGATACCTTTCATCCATCTTCATACAACCCAGCACACATCTCATTCATACGACACATTCATAAGAGAAAAGCATACGACACATTTATTATAGGTAGACGAGTGGGATGAGGCCCACCCGTCCAACAGCCACTTCCATCAGCCACTTTCCTGTGGGGTATCTGTTGTTTTCGGCAACAGCACCGAACCTTTCCCGAAATATTGACTTTATCATGCATCAGTCTTTTAACCGCCACTTACTCTCCCCGCGAATTTGGGTTTAAACCACGTAGTGGCTGTGGTTTAAACCCAAATTCGCGAAGGAATCCGAAGGAACCTCAACCATCTGACCAGCCAGCACATAGTCCTGCGGGCAACTGGCCACCCTTAGTACCAGATTATGCGGTGCTCTGGTCTGACCTCTGTCAATCTATGCAAGGACTAAGCCAAGCAGCAGACTGTAACCAATTTTTCAGTCCCGGCCAGACTGGAGGTCTTTATGCCCCGGGATTGCAATAACATGAGATTATGAGATTATGTTTTAGTGCTCCTTAATCTTACAGATGCCTAAATAGTGAGTAGATTTATAGTCAATTTCGTTTAAAAAATGACTCTGTTTTTAGACACATGGCACCATTACTATATTGATTCGGTGTCAATAGTTAGACGAGCGTAAGAAAAGTAAAAAAGAAATTAGAACAAAGTTATAACAATGCTTTTTAATTTGTTTTTTTTTTTTTCAATAAGCAACAAAGATCGACTTTCGAATCTAAATGTGAAATGGCAACTCTAGATTGCGAGAGAAAGACAATTCGTAAACAAGTTAAGTGTAGAAATACAGAAGTGGTTGCGTTTTCTTAGAAAAAAATTCTTAGAGAAAATGCTTATTTTATTTTTGTTAGTTTTTGTATTTCATAGTTTATTTTCTATTCTTCTTTTGACTCCTTGGCATTCACAGAGAGATGTTAAAGTCATTATTAATGTTTATTTCGAAAGTATGAATAGCATGGCAACTCCAAATGTAAATAAATTCCTTGGCATTCACAGAGAGATGTTAAACACATGATTATTGTTTGTAGAATGTATGAATATCATGGAAAATCCAACTGTAAATAGAAATCTCAATATAAAATAACTCTCGCCGCGGGTTTTGATCAGAATAGCGTTAGTAAAACTTTCTAAAATCATTTGTGAATCATAAAGTTATAGATTTTAATTTGGCAAAGAGGGGGGAAGAGGTTGCCAAGACCGAAGTCCGTAGTTTCTTAGTGAAATTGTCCTGAGCGATGATGCAGTAGAAAGAGCGCATTCTTCCTAATTTTAAGTGATTTGTGAGAATCGTATAAGCGATAGCTGTCAAATGATTCCAGTTTAAAGCATTTAACTCTTTCTGAAAATCTCGAAATTAAAACAATATTAAGTTCCCAAGAAAAGTAATATTCTTTTATGAATTCTGCTATAAAAATTTTATTAAAACTTTAAGGTTCATTAAATTATTTTCCAAATTGTCGTTCGTTATCTTTGTAGAAATATTAAAAAAAGGAGCCTAAATAAAGATAAAACAATTCCTTATCGCTTATCAGTAAATGGTGAATGTTTGGTTGTAAGTAAACCAAGCAACCACCCAATAAACAAAAACCGGCAACCACAAGGTTTCTTATCTGTTCTTCAGTAGTAGTGGGAACACAATATTGAAAATAATATGAAAAGTAAACGTCACTCTAATAGCAAAACAATTCGTCAAGGGGATAAGGGAATTTTTAAAGACAAGAAAATAAATTAAAAATGTTTTTAAAAAAAGGGTGAAGAAAAGAGGAATAGCAAAACGAGATAAAAACCAGGAATTAAATTATGACTTCTTTTAAATAAAAAATATAGAAATTAAAAAAAGTAATTAGAAATAAAATATAAAATAAAAACCAATAAAATGCATCTAGAGAAGAAATCCTTTAAAAAGTAAAACTATTAGTGACCTATATTTTCCGTTTCTAATTTATTTCTTAAGACGAGTGCAGATGATCATCATGATCATTATGATGATGGTGTTGTTGCTGCTGCTGTTGAACATTCATTTTCTAAACATAAAAATGAAATCCACCCACATATTTCAAAAAAAAGAAAAAACATTTTAAAAATAAACTTTATTTTCAGCTAAATGTATATACGAGTGTGTTTTATTTAAATAATTTTTTTTTTATTTCTCTGCAACATCCTCCTCCTTGAGAGTGTATGATAAATATTTTAGAAAAGAAATCAAACTAAATTCACCAAGAAAAAAAATTAAATCTAAAAATGAAAAACAACACATGCATTTAACATCAAAAATACTGATGTCACACTATTTCAGACCTCCTCCTCCTCCCCTCCTTCCCTACACTATTCATAGCGAATTCCTCTAACCTCCTACGGAAACGATCACGATCCTCTGTGTGGTGGATATTTATAGTTTTTATTTTGATGGCAGGGTATTCATATATAGATATCATATCTTTATATATAGACGAATATTTGTGTGTATTTTTTTTGTAGAGAACTCAAGGAATTTTTGTTGGACTTATTAAGGCAGCTTTTTTGTTGTATTTCTAATGTTGTATTGTTGAGTAAGAATTTAGGTCATTGTAATAAATTATATATGTATTTTTAATAAATAGAAATTTTTCTCATTGAAAGCAAGATCCTTTTTTTGTAATTTTCCAACGAAATACTTTAAAGTTAAGAATGATCGTTTTGGTCATGGCAACACTATAGATCAGAGCACCAAGAATATAAGGGAATAAGCTATATAGCATTATCTTTGAGACGCTAAGATCTCACTATCCTCTTGCGGACAAGCTTTGATTAGCTTAGGTTCTAGATCTCTCTTAAAACCACCAATTCCTTTCCAACTTAATACTTATACCACAGATGAGATCATGAACATTTGATCATGATACTTCCAACATTAACATTTACTTGGACAGTATAGCATCTCCC
This sequence comes from Lucilia cuprina, assembly GCF_022045245.1. NCBI lineage: Eukaryota > Metazoa > Arthropoda > Insecta > Diptera > Calliphoridae > Lucilia > Lucilia cuprina. The sequence continues at coordinate 75,014,563 of NC_060952.1, forward strand.
AAAGATCTTAATTTCAAATTAAAATAATTAACAATCTTCAAAATAAATTCTTATAAGAAGAATTTTGTTTAAAACCACGTCGTCATGGTTGTGGCATCGAAGATGATTCTCTTTTCTCACAGACAGCCATATTGGATAAAACTTCTTATAGAGAAACTTATTGGACGCGATCTGATAGGACTCATATCAGAAAGTACGTAATAACAACTGTTTTTCTGGTCAGTTTTAAGAGGTAGTCAGCTAAAAATAAGAACGACTCACTTGGGTTAGTTACTGATTCCATTGTGTAATGGCAACGGATCGTACCTCGTTCCAACATTAAGATAATTGAGTTGCCATGGTGGGAGTTGTGGAAAAATCAGTCTTACGAACTTAAATAAGACATACCTTCATTGTGTCGTGGAAAACAGGAGCACCCTGCCTTCAAAAAGTATTCGATTGTATTTGTTCTTATTTCAAAAACTGTTACAGGAGTCATTAGAGGATAAATTTTGTCTGCTAGTATGTGCAACATTCGTCAAACATTGCAACAACTTTTACACGAGTCACTATAGGGGAGATTTAGTCTCCTAGTATTCTCTTAAAAAAGTATTCGATTGTCTCTTTTTCGTCCTCATTGCAACAACTTTTACACGAGTCACTATAGGGGAGATTTAGTCACCTAGTATTCTCTTAAAAAAGTATTCGATTGTCTCTTTTTCGTCCTCATTGCAACAACTTTTACACGAGTCACTATAGGGGAGATTTAGTCTCCTAGTATGCGCAACATTCGTGAATTGCGACAACTTCTACAAGAGTTATTATAGGGGAGATTTAGTATCCTAGTATACGAGCATATTAATCAATGACCCTGTCCTCTCAATATCCGCTGCAACATTATTGAAAACTGTATCTGCAGCAATATTCGCAGAAACATTCCTTAAACAGTCCAAATGTCCCGTTGACACAAGAGTGAAATATATTTGCAGTTTTGCTGTCGGTACAATTTCGGACATTTTTCCTATAATACCACATCTACCGCTCTTTTATGAATAAAATCTTTGATTGGAGGATGCATCATTAATCAATGATCATGCAGCTTGAAGATTAATTTCCTTCCAAAGCTAAGAATGTAAAAGCGAATCCTACTACTTAGACAAGGATCCACTTGTAATCGTTTAATAAAGTTTCGTTCGTTGTTTTCACAGTAAATCTTTTGTCAAGGAAGAAATCTAGGATCTGTATATGTTCTTCGCCTTTTTCTGCTATACAAAGAAGCAGGACAGTTTCTCCTTCTTTTTAGAGGCGAAAGTTTATTTCAATTATCTTCACCGAGGCTTTCTCTTAAACATATTCCAATATTGCACCCTCACCGTCGTTCCTTTTCCCAGAGAGGTCTATTGCTAACTCCCAATTTCCTCACACGATATTTCTTTCGGAGCCATATCGCTGGTTTACTGAGCCGCTATGTTCTTGGATTGGCCATGTAAATATTTTCTAATCAAATCAACCGTTTTGAAATAATCGGAAACTTTAAATATTATCTCATCTAATATTCAATACGATTTAGGACTCCATCGAATCGATAAGAATACTAATAAAGACCTTCTCAAAATCTATCTAAAAAAGTTAATTTAAATTTCCCATTTAAGAATCAGAGGTCTCCAAATTTTCATTACATTATTTTAATTATTACAACACTACGTATACCACCACGAACTAGTAGTAATACTGATGATCATGTCATGCTTTTATACTTTTTTGTTATTTTCCACCCAGTTTTGTATTTCATGATTTTGTTCAAATTCTTCCTCTTTTACGTTTTTTTAAACAAATTCATAATAATGAGAATTTTAAAGTGTTTTCATTTAGTTGTTGTTGTTTGTTATTTTACTCGTATGTTCTGTATTTGTTTTTATTATACTTGTTGCTTATGTACACATTTATTTTAATTTTTCGTTTTTATCAGTTCTCAGTCGGATGCCTGTTTTTGGACTCGTTAAATAACGAACACTTATAACAAGTGATCGTGCGAGGATCGTGGTTTCTATGTATGTTTATAAATTATAATTTTTTTCATATTGTTGTGTTTTTTAATTAATTTATATATATAATTTTTTTATTTATTCACCACTTACATATATGGGGTGGGGGTAATTTAGCTGAGAGAAGGAAGAAAAAGCTTTTTTATTTTAGTATGTAGTTGAAAACAACAACAACAATAACAATAAAAGTGCTCTACATAAATTTCTCTTTTCTCTAAAATTAACACTTAACACATCAGCTGCCTCCTACTCCACCCTCTCTGCTTGTTAGATAGCCTGCCTAAGGTCTTCCTTATTTCATAAGAAAATCGTATAAAAACGAAGAAAGAAAAAAGAAATCAACCACATGATGGTGGTGATACGAACGTCAAACGAAATAAACAAAATACTACAAGCAGCAACAGGCAAAGGCATGCAGGCTAGCTGGCTGGCAATATCAGGCGAAGACGAAGGCAAAGGCATTTCAGTCAATAAGGCAGGCAATCAAGTCAGGCCACTCAATTCAGTTACACGGGTGTATTGTTGTGTTCCCAGTAGAAAATATATTTTATTTTCAATTTGTGTCGTATTTATATTTTGTAAGTCAGCTGTTCTTAAACGGTGGGTATGTATTAAAGAGTTTTAGAAAATTAGATAGATAGATAGATAGATAGATAGATAGATAGATAGATAGATAGATAGATAGATAGATAGATAGATAGATAGATAGATAGATAGATAGATAGATAGATAGATTTAGTTAGTTAGTTAGTTAATTAGTAAGTTAGTTATTTAGTTAGTTAGTTATAGGTTTGGGAAGCACTGTAATTATATGTGTATTACTAATTGTATTCTCCCTCCTTGTTATTATTGTAATTATTGCAAGTGTATTAGTAGTTTCGCGTAAAATTTTTTTTCTACTGTTGCCTGTTGCTGATAAAATTTCCAACAAATGCAAGTGAACAGTGAAACAACAACAAAAAAAAGCAACAATTATTGAATGTAAAACGATTGAAACTTTCCTTTTACTTCACTTCCCTTTTGGAATTTTGAAGTAAATTAAAATTAATGTACATTCCTATGTATGTATATGTGAGAACTACAACAATTACTTTTCTCTCACTGTTGATCTACATACAAACATATGTATGTAAGTACTAGTTCACATAATTATATATATACATACAGAAATGTATAATTCGTACCGAATTGCGAAAGTTTTCTTCAAGTTTTGGAGTTTTATCCATTTTTTTGAATTTTTCTATATTTTAAAGTTAGAAAAAATCGGTTTGTATTTCCAACTTGTAAGAAACTCAACTTTCCAGCTCTGCTTTATAAAACATTTATTCTCTTCTAGTTTTGATATATAATTTTCCTCAAATCGTATGAAAAAGGCTGTGAGGCACTCATTGTAATACAATTTACTACCGGGAAACACATACATACACAAACAAACAATTAAATAAGTACTTTCAAAAATCAAAGGCACACAGTTACTCGTACTCACAAGTATAAATAAATAAATAAATGGCGTGTTATCGTATCATGTTCGTACGTTTCCCGGCAATCGGCATAAATTTAGCTGGATTTAGCAAAATAACAAGGATGGCAACGGGAAGGGTGGGAATTTGCTGTAGCCGGGGATTTTTTTTCCATTTATTTATACTCGTTCACATGGAGACAGAGAGAGATAGAGAGGCGGGGGGTTGTTATAAGGAATCGTTTTGTTATTGTTATTTTATTTTCATAGTATCCAATTATATCCATTACACACATACTAATATAAATATTGCGATTTTGATTCCATATTTGTTTCTGGATATATATTTTGCGCATGTCTTTATAATAATTATTATTCATTTTTATTGTTGTTGTTTTTTTCTAGAGGTGACTTTCCTGTCTCCTTGAACGTACTTACAGACTTTTTTGTATGTGTTAATTGTTGTTGTAGTTGTTGTTTTTAATTTAGAGGCGTTTACATAATTTTTTGGGGGTTTTTTGTCTTTCATTTTGTTGTTGCTGTGGTTGTGGTTTTCTTTTATATTGGTAACGTGCGCAAATTCGAATACAAAAATTTAAAAGCTCACCGAAAATTAATACAGCGTACTACCACTACCACAATAAACTTACATACTGTGTACAGTAGAATACAGTATATTGAAATCCTCTTTGAGAGGATTAAATCATACAGAATTGTGTATCATTATTAGTGATTGCGTTATTTATTTATCATGTCTGGCAATGAGTGGTACTACTTAGGGTTGCCAATATTTGCATAGATTGATTACAATATGGGATTAAATAATGTTTGTAGTTAGATGCTGTTTGAATAAAAGTCAAATTTTCTTTCCCCTCGAAGGGAAAACTTGCTATCGTGAACTTGCTTTGAACAATTCATTCACAATAGTTGGAACAGCAACAGCTGTTCATTGTTGACATAATTGTATCAAAAAAATTAACGGACAATTTTTCTTGGTGGTCATTCTTTGAGTTCCCTTTTGAACATTAGAAAGGATTGAGCATTGTTTAGATAAACTGTATCCAGAGTTGTTCCTAACATAGGCGAGTCAACAACTTAAAATCTTATTGTGTCTTAGAAATCTGTTTTAATCTTTATATAATGATCAGAAAGCATTGACTGGATTGAGCACCCGATGCATTGCACATACGTTGTTGTTCTCTTCTTTATCAAATCAACTTACAACTAATATAATATCATCATCCAAGATTTACTTTATTCCTAGTAGAGTCCTTGTAGGACTTACCGAACAACTTTTCCGATGCCTGTTCCAAGTTTATTTTCATGACCAAGAGATCATAAGATTTTGCTTGCGGAATATAAGGTTACAAACTAGTTTTATTCATATATGCCCCAAATGTTTAGAACCTGACTCTGAAATTTTAAGTTCATAGATCTGCAAAAAGTGGTGATAGTTGTCAGCCAAGCGTTAAAGATCGATTCCTGTTTTATATAAGTGTTTTATATAAGTTTATGAAGAACTTCTTCCAAAGTAGTCAAGTTTGAAAAAATGCACTTAAGTCTACAACGGGCCGGTTGTCAGCTCCTTTACCAAGGTCTAAGTTAAGAATCGAACCCATGACTATTGAGCTACAAGACTAGAACACTAACTACTTACCCCAGAGATAGGAAGTTAATAAAGTTTGACCCTAGAATTTTTAGCAAAAAGTGGTTATAGTTACCAGCAAATTAGAGTACCTAAGTAACCCTGAATCATAAAAGATCTATCCCTGTTTTATATAAGTTTATTAAGAACTGGTTGTGAACTCCTTTACCAAGGCCTCAGTTGGGAATAGTACCCACGAATATTGATCTACAATACTAGAACACTAAATACTTACCTACCAGAGCCCCCAGAGATAGGAAGTTTATAAAGTTTGACCCTAGAATTTGAAGATCTGCAAAAAGTGATGATAGTTGTCAGCTAAGTAGAGTACCTAAATAACCCTGAATCGTAAAAGATCTATCCCTGTTTTTATATAAGTTTATTAAGAATTGAACTCCATCTTAAACTAGTCAAGTTCAAAGTCTTCAACGGCCAGTTGTGAGCTCCTTTTTCAGCGCCTCATTTGAGAATCGAACCTATGACTTTTGGATTTACCCAGAGAGAGAGGAAGTTTGAGCCTGGAATTTTAAGTTCATAGACCTGCAAAAAGTGATAATAGTTGTCAGCAAAGTAGATTACATAAGTAACCCTGAAGCGTAAAAGATCGATCCCTGTTTTATATAAGTTTATTAAGAATTGAACTCCATCTAAAACTAGCACAATCCAAAAAAATACTCCTTAGTCTCCAACGGGTCTGTTGTGAGCTCCTCTTCCAGCGCCTCACTTGGGAATTGATCTACTAGACTAGATTTCTATGAGTTTATCAACTTTCTAATGAACGTTAATGGTCGATGGGCATGTAATCGTTTAATAATGATCTCATTTCCCGCACTTCATTAAAATGGAGGACTTTTCGCAAATGTTGGCAATCCTAGACCCTCTCAATAAATATTAATATAAAAGTACTTTATATGTTACCATATATACTATATATAAATGGATTTCTACATCCACCTTATTATCATCTATAACATCATCATCATTATTATTAATGCCAACATCATCATGGTTGTTATTATCATCATGGGTTTTATGTTATCCAACATACTTGTACATGGAAAAAAGTGAGTGAATGATATGGTTTGATGGTTCCTCTTTTCGTTTTTTTTGCTATTCTTTCATGTTACATGTATGATGATGGTCTACAAAGTCTCCTCTTTTGAATGCTCTGCAATAAACGGACATTGTCCCCTACCCAGTTCGACTTTTTTCAGTTTTGTTGCTGTATATACATTTGTATGTATATTTGGTTTTTGTTCACTATGTCCAACCTCGTAAGGGTGCCTATTTTTTTTTCACTGTATTTAATGAAAATACTGTAGGAGTTGTCAAAATGAGGACGAAGAAGAGACCATTACCCATCTTCTCTGTGATTGCCCTGCCTTGGCGGAGGCTCGTTTTCAGACGCTTGGATCGAACTACTTTGGAGATCTAACCGAGCTGTCAAATATTAAATTAGAACGTCTGCTTGAGTTCATTAATTTGTCAAATTGGGTGTGAATCCTATAACTCACACTACCCACCCATGGCAACTGCCCTGGCTTTCTCACTTCTCATCCTCTCCTTCCCCTTCTCTTTGCAACTAGTTTTCTGTTCTTTCACTCTCCTCAATCTCTCCCTCTCTTCTCTTTTCTTCTCCTTACAGGTATTTTTTTACAAAGGGATCAATATGGACCCAAGTAAAGCCGACATTGGCTACCTGTGCAAACCTAACCTAACCTAACCTAATGAAAATACTGCTGCTTTTCGCTTTGCTTTACATTGTTTTCTTTCGCTTGTTCTGTTTTATATTTCAGCTGATAAAAAAAGGCTTTTTTCTTGTTGTCCATATTTGTTGGATTGAGCAGTGTTTTGTTGCTGTTGTGGATTCAGTTCATGCTGTGTTGTTTGTTGCTTTTCTTTCTTTTATAATTTTTCTTATAGTGCTTTACCCTGATTCCATTTTTTTTTGCATTTTTTGTTAAATAGGAAATGTATCATACATTTTAAGTGTATGTGTGTATCTGTTGTGCCTGTTGTATCTGTATGTATAATGTATGTATTTAATTTTTAGGGGACATTGAGCTTTGGCTTTTTTTGTAGTCTATGCGCCTTCCATAGGTTTCCCTTTTGTTCGCTAATTCAATTAACAGATGTTGTTGTAGTGGAAAAAAGGCTTAAACAAGACAATGTTCGAGCAAAAATCTATATTTTTTTATTGTAGTTCTTTTTTTTTTGCCACAATTAACCTTTTTTTGGGTCGTTGCTTATTATAATTTGTTTGAAAATTTGCTAAATCCTGTTAGTGACAAGGGTGTTGGGTATGAGTATATGTTTTCTTTTTTTGGATTTCTTTAAGTACCTTTAAGTAGAACATATATTTTATGTGTTTTTTATGATTATTTTTCCATCAGCCGGATTAAAGGTTATGCTTTTTTAATGCCTTATTACAATCCTCGGCAAATAATTTAAACTATTTTTAAATAAATAATAAAATAAATAAAATAAAGCCTAGTTAATGGCTTTTATATATCTTCTCTGATACCATAGATAACTTCCCGCTCGTTGTCGTATTTGCAATCTCTGTGCAGGTTTGGCCAAATCTTTAAAAAGAGATCTCACGGCTGACGGCTGAGTTTCTTAGCTAGCACCACATGAACCTATTGTCCACAAAAATTGTCCTGATCTAATTATTAAGGAGTCTTCTTCTGGGACTACTTGGTGGCGATTGATTGATCGGGGGTTTTGTAAGACCTCCTAGTCCACACTAGGAAACTTTTTTCAATTCTCTTTTAAAGTTTCCTTAATGTCTACACATGTACCTATTGTCCACAAGAATTGTCCTGATCTAATTGTTAAGGAGTCTTCTTCTAATTCGTGGCTGTAGTTGTAACCTCAATCGCGAGAATATGATGTTGATTAAAAGCCTGATGTATGGTCTAGTAATCTATCGGTATTTCGGGTGCCGTTACCGTATCAACAGATGCCACCTAAGTGGTGTGTCAGCGTAACATTGGTTGAGTTTAGGATACGATAGATCTGGGGTTTAGTAAGACCTGGACCACACTAGGAAACTTTTTTCAATTCTCTTTTAAAGTTTCCGTAATGTCTACACATAGAAATTTTTGTTTCAGAAACTACATAATAATTGCATTGAATTGTTTTTGTACGAATGAGAAGAATAACAAACCAAAACAAGTTTTCGCGTACGAGAAACTCCGTACCACGAGAGAGATGAATAATATTTCCTTCTCTTTCTCTTTCACGCAAAATTAAAAATTTTCCTTGTGTGGACCGGCACAAAGATGTCTATCATTCTGATTGATTAATTTTCCAGTCAATCCGCCGAAATTAGTACTTGTCTTGGCCAATCAGTATTATTTAGGAGTGATGCTCCATGATGTTGGGTCAGAAATAGATGGCAGGGATCTTTGTGTGATTGCCTATTCTATGGTCGAAGAGTATATAGGGGTTGATTGCGATATTTGTCTCTTGCTTACAGAGATAAAATAGCTGGATTACTTTTGCTTTAGTGCTTTAGGTCTATCAGATCCATTTGCGTAAATTGACACGGTAGTGTTCTTTGAAAGTCACTTAGCAGATCTTTCTGATCGGGGTTAAGCTTATTATGGACGCAATAACGATATGCTTATCTCTATAGGATTTTAATTCTGGTGATAACATGTCCAAACAAAGCCGAAAATTGGCACTTAATGTTCTTTGAAAGTCGGTTAGCAGGGTTTAATATATGATAATGGATTAGAAACCAACTTCGGAATGTGACTTAGAGGTGTATGGGCGTGGCAACGATATATTTCTCCCTCCGTTTCACTTCAATGATTGCCTCTTCTATGATCAAGGAATCTATCGTGGTTGATTTCGATGTCTTTCCTTACTTAATCGGTTAGAGCTGTATACGAAAAATGACAGCGAATTTTGCAAATCTCTTAGCAGAGCTTAAGACAGATAGCAATGGGATCAATATCAGATTGAAATGATTTATTCTTTTCTGCTAGACATCAATAATCTCCTTTTCTTTGGTAGAGAAATACATTGCTGTTGACACCGACGATTTCCTATCGTTCGACAGAGATTAGACATATCAATTACTTAAGCTGTGATAACTTTATAAAACTCACAGACGCGGGGGTAGGTGATATTTAAACAATCGAATGGTTGATAAAGATCACCCTGATGTTTGGCCATTAAAGCAAAAACCGAACCTGCTTTAAATTTCTTCATCACATTAGATTTGCATCTTCAACGATTGAGGAATGCTTTGGGGTTGATTCCAATGTTTGCATTTCCTTTTGCAGAGATTAGCTGAGTTTTTTAACTTGATCAGTTAGAGCCGTATGATATGACAGACAGATCGGTGACCGGCTTCTCGGTAGTTTTTATAGGTATTTCGGCGAAGCCTATGGCGTGTGAGCAATATCATATGGTTCTTCTCTGCTTTACTTCAATAATCTTCTTTTCTATGGTAAAAAAAAATTCTTTGCGATTGACACCGACGATTTCCTATTGTTCGACAGATCAATTACTTTACCTTGGCTAACTTTGTAAACCTTACAGGTGGGTGATATCTAAACAATCAAGTGGTTGATAAAGATCACCCTGATGTTTGGCCATTAAAGCAAATACCGAATCTGCATTAAATTTCTCCACCACATTAGACTTTTTAGATATCGTGCTAAAACATTAAGATGTTTAAAAATCTTTTGTTTTATGTCAAGCATCAAAGACTCTTACCAAAATGAAATATTATGTAAAATATCATGTGATTATAATAATTTGAAAGAATTAAAAATTGTTTTTGGTCCTTCAGAGCCGCTAGTACATAACATCTAGGGAAACTAAGTACATATTGACCAATTTTGTACTTTTATTTTGTATTAACATAAAACCTAATTAAACCTATTTCTCTCCTCTTTTTCTTTACAGTTACAAAAATAATGCTATAAGTAAGTATATTAAAAAACAATTAAATTTTCATAAATAATTTTTATCCAAAAACTAACAATGAAATAATATAAACAAAATTAATGGAAAAAACAAAACTTTAAAAATTGAAAGTTTTTATTTTTCACAAAAAAAGCAAAAGAATTAGAAAAAACCTTGCGTGTCATCTAAAGAAACTTAAATTGAGGTCAACGATTGATTAGTGGTTGATTAACAACAACAACAAACAAAATGATCTCGCCCCCATCATCAACAATGCAAGCAACCAGCAAATGGACATGTGGATGGCAACTCCTAAAAAGAACTAACACAAAGACAAAGTTTAATGATGACTAACTGTCAGACCACTATATAGACAAAACTTTATATGAAAATATCAAATGTACTTCTGAAAAAGATCATAAACAAACAAAAAAACAACAACAACAATATTAAAAAAAGCCAACCTACTACAAGATCTAACCAGATATTAGATATGAAAACTTATAGATACAATATAACCACTTCTAACACTCATAGATACGCATTTCAAATAATATAATGCGTATTTGAAACATGTCTAAAATGTTTAAGTGTAGCAGTATAAGTGTATGTGTGTGTGGCTTAGAACGCCTAGATTTGAAAAAGCATAGAAGAAGCAGAAGAAAAAAAAACAGGCTACAAAGTTTTTTAAAACTACAAACAGGCAAACAGATACTAAACGAATGGATTTCTATTTCTATGAAATTGTAAAAAACAGAACCAACAACCACATGCTATTTATTTAGTTGTATTTTTTTCTGCGCCGTAAAGCTTAAACTAAAAAAAACAACAGAAATAGACACAAAACACACTAAAGTATTTTGTACGGTCCAATGTACGTTGCACAGTGGTATAGGAAAAAAAAAAGAGGGAAATAATTCGGTAACTTCTAAATGGTAAATCCGATTTTAATGAAATTTGGTATGCACAAAGAGGAGGTGTTGTCGAGTTTAGGTTTTGAATTTGGACCTTATAGGCCAACCAGGGGCCCGGCGGGGGGTCCTCAA
>NC_060952.1:75025759-75026770 GCF_022045245.1 Lucilia cuprina
CTAGTCTATAGTCTAGTCTATAGTCTAGTCTATAGTCTAGTCTAGTCTATAGTCTAGTCTATAGTCTAGTCTAGTCTATAGTCTAGTCTAGTCTATAGTCTAGTTTATAGCCTAGTCTATAGTCTAGACTATAGTCTTGTCTATAGTGTAGTATATAGTGTAGTCTATAGTCTAGTCTATAGTGTAGTCTATAGTCTGGTCTATAGTCTAGTCTATAGTCTAGTATATAGTCTAGTTTATAGTCTAGTCTATAGTCTAATTTAGTCTGGTTTATAGTCTAATCTATTGTCTAATCTATAGTTTTGTCTTAAGTCTAGTCTATAGTATAGTGTAGTCTGTAGTGTAGTATATAGTGTAGTTTTGAAGTCAGATCAGAGAATCATATAAACTGGTACTAGAAGAATCGGTTGCTCGCAGCATTCGTCCGGCTATTGGCCAGGGTTCTTCGGAGTACAGGTAGTCGCTGTAAAAACCTAAATCATAGAAAGGATTGTCGACGAAGTTTCGTACAACAAAATTCCTCAGAGATGTGTCTTTTATCTTATTTCTTAGAATTTAGAAGAAAAAACTTTTTTCAAACGCAGCTCCCTAATTTTTATCCCTGTTCTAACTATTTTATTATCTATCATATATCTAATATTTTATTCTTTGTTTTTAACTTAAAAACAACATAAAGTCAAGATTATTTCAAAATCTAAAGTATATACATATATAAAATAAAACACATACTATTTCACATACATGTTTATACAAACATATTGTTTGTATTTATTCCTAAGTCCGTTTTAGTTTGATTATGTGAACAAGTTGTATCTCGAACCATGTGAGTGTTTCAAATCTATGTATGCACTGTTTTAGTTTTTTTTTTCAATTCTGTTCCAGTCACCGGTTTGTATCCATCCAACCAACGCACAGTGGTATAGGAAAAAAAAAAGAGGGAAATAATTCGGTAACTTCTAAACGGTTAATCCGATTTTAATGAAATTTGGTATGCACAAAGAGGAGGTGTTG
>NC_060952.1:75026870-75156485 GCF_022045245.1 Lucilia cuprina
TAGACTAGACTATAGACTAGACTATAGACTAGACTATAGACTAGACTATAGACTAGAATATAGACTAGAATATAGACTAGACTATAGACTAGACTATAGACTAGAATAAAAACTATACTAAATTTGACCTGACTAGACTTTAGACTAGAATATAGACTAGACTATAGACTAGAATATAGACTAGGCTATAGACTAGAATATAGTCTAGACTGTAGACTAGAATATAGTCTGAATAGTCTAGACTATTCTAAAGCAAACAACCCGACGATCCATTTTTTCTTTTTACAGACAACGAATATATTCTCGACGAATCTAGCGATCCTTTGACATAGGAAGTTCGATAGTTTCGAGCCTTCTGTAGAGTGTACTTTATTCGGATTAGTACCTAAACCTTTAATGGTATCGTGACATTGAAGATTAACAATAATGTTCACTAGATTATTCCAAATATTAAAATATTTGATACTGGTTTTGAAAGGGTTAAGTTTTCATGAATTCAACTCTATAACTAACATTTTCTAATGCCACTTCCCCAACACAATTTCAAAGTTCCACTTCAAATAAAAAACCTCAATTAACATCCCCATGATAAAATAAAAATGTTTAATAGAAAGGAAAGATGAAAAAAGAGAACAAAAATAATGAAACCTAGAAAAAAACAGGTCTACACACATTTCAGTTTTTTTAAATAAACACATACAAAACTTTAGCAGGAGATTTTAAAACAGGGCAGAGGGGGCAGGGGAGGACAAGACATACATACATATTCTTAAACCTCATATCTCAGCTGGTGTAACTGGAGAACTTTTTTCTATAAAGATGTTTTCCTTCCTTTTTAATATCATTTAACAAATTTGTTTTTGTTGTTAATTTTTTCACTAAACAATTTTCAAACTCGCACATACATATGTACATGTATACATACACCCAAACAAATAGACAAACAAGTATGAACAATCATATTTATTTTATGAATAAAAATTACATCATTTTCTGCTCTTACAACAACAACAAAAACACATTCTCACACTTTAAGTAATGACAACAACAATAATGATCATTTATATATTACTTGCTAGATCGTAGACTAACTTTACAACTTGATAATAAACATTATGATAATAAACTTCATTATGATGACAATTATCATTATGATGATTTATGTACATTGTATTTTTAATGAAGATGATAATTCCTGTAACCATCACGTAGGCTGTTTTTTTTTTTTTGTATGTAGGCATCTTCTTCTATGATTTTGTTGTTTTCTTTACACACAAAGTAATTTTATACATAGAAGCTTTTTTCCATATACATATTTGTTGTTGTTGATTTTGTAAGATTTCTAAAAGATTTTTAACATAAATAACAATAAAACAGTAATACACACTCACACACAAAAGTTTAAAACCTTTTACGCTAAAAAGTTAAAATGTCATTTTCAAAAGTCTCTGAAATAATTTCCTTTTTGTGAAATAATCTAAAACCTACCAAAAAAAATCATGTTTTTATTGTTGTTGTTTTTTGGGAAACGTCATCTTATCATTACAAAATACTAGTCAGGGTTGTATAGTAGATATTGGTATTTAAATGAACTGAGTATAAAATGAACTCAAAATAAGATCCGTCTGAATTTGTTCGTTGACTTGCGTTATGTTGACTTTGAGGGCCACCATATCCTTCATTCTAATTCCTATTCTGAAACTAGACCCCCCGGAGGTCTAGTTATAGGTAGGTATAGAGATGCTACCAGTATCTCTCTACCGGGACTATAAACTGGTGATGTCACTTCAATCCTCTGCTTGTCCTTGGTATGATTTGAAATGGGGTCCAACCAGAGAACCACATAATCTGGAACTACGGGTGGCCAGTTGCCCGTAGGACTATGGCTGGTCTTTTAGCTGAGGTTTATTCAGGATACACGTAATGGCTGTGGTTTAAAACCAAATTATGGGGGAAGTGTAAGTGGCGGATAAAGGACGCTAGAACCATCGGAGCACGTTTCATTGACGATACATCCCATGTTGGTGTATTGTAATCCTGGGGTATAAAGATGCTCTAGTCTGCCGGGACTTCGGCTTGGTATGATTTGACATGGGGTCCAACCAGAGAACCACATAATCTAAACCGTAAACTTAAATGAATGTGTCTGGGTTCAATGGTGATGGATGAAAGGTATCATACACAAGTGATCATATAATTTTCTTTCCTTGTCCAGGTATGTTCAGAGTAAATTCTCTTCATACCAGAATTACCACAGTCTAGGCTTATTTGACGGATTCGTACTTCTGTCTACCGAATATATCTCTTTTCGACTCAACAGAGGCCATCCCATCTGCGTGGTTGTACGCGTGCAGCAATGGTCAGAGATTAGATAGATTTAGAGTATGACAAAGCCATTCACATTATTTGTCAGAATTCTGCCATGATTAAGTTATTTATTAAACGAAAACCTGTATAGGTAAGTTGAAGGTTTAACACCGCCTCTTTTTGGGCAATAATCTGAGATCATGTTTCAATTGTTTTGAGAGGCATTTTTTTAAAAGAGTCTTTATCTGACAGACGTCCAAACCTGCCAAAATTTCGAGTTTTTATGACCACTTTTGCTTACTACGACTATATTCGTAGCCAATCTGGTGATCGTTTTGATAACATATAACCAAATCGCTTAGAATCTCGAAGATTAAACAATGTCCCTTTTGAGCAATAATCTATCTAATGTCAATAAAATACGTTCAAATTCGGACTAATTTGGACGTCACTAGTTCTCGTAAATGCCTTTTGCATACAACGTTCTCATTCCCAGCCAATCTGGTTCCAAATTCGAACGTAAAATTGTGCTAATTCCAAGGCCTTGTAAACACTTTTGCTTACAACGCCTTCATTCTCTGCCAATCCAACGATATATTCTCCAAATTCTTTACTCTTGCAACACCTCAATATTCAGCGAATTTGAGCTTCTCATTCAGTAAATTTTTCGATTGACTGCCAATTTCGGACGCTTCTTTTTGCTCAATTCTTTAAGCATCAATGGCATAAGGAAACTTTATCCATTATCACCTACTTAAAACTTTCAAGTTAGAGGAGTTTTGCATATATGGATGTACAAGATCTTGGCTTCTGTGTAATTATCATCGACTTCGAATGTTGATTATAATCTAAAAGAATCGGACGTATCGAACTTGAACCATTAAATATTTGGAAATCGACTTTGTTCTACTCTATTCTTCAACTTTTCATGATGACTCGGCATCTATTAATTTTAATGAGTATATCCCTCTTTGTGCTTTTAAAACCTTTAATATGAAGTTAAATATTGAACCTTTAATATGAAGTTAAATATTAAGATGGCATTTCCGGAAGCCCTTTGAATCGGTATCGGAAAAACAGGTGCATAATTATGTATATATCGTACTCATTTTAATACCCATTACCAACCTCCCAACTCTGTACAAAACCAAAATAATAAAGCTCTTTTCGCTAATAGCTCTTGTTCTCTCTCTCTCTCTCTCTCTGCCAACCAAAAAAACACAAAATTTTCTCTCTTACTAAATAATAACAAAACAAATTCTCAAATATTTTAAAGTTTCTCTTGTTTATAGTTTAAATTTGTATTTGTATGTGAAAATGTGTGTAGTATTTTGTTTTCTGTTTTGTTTATGTACTAAATGAACAAGAATCACGCAATAGGGCAAGGCAAACAAGGCACAAACGGAATTTTTCATTATGATCATGCTACACAATCGCAAACATATCAACATACATAGATACACAAACAAACACACACACACAAACACTTAGGCATATCCATCCATCCACTCTCATCTATTTCGAACATACCTACACTTAAATTTGTTGCTGTTGTTGAAATGACTCCACACGACACGATTCAGTGACTATGACAGCGCGAGTCTATGATTACTATATGGAAGGTATGTACGTACGTATGTTTAGATGGATCGAGGTATTTATGTATGTTTGTATGTATGTATATGTAGTGTTTAGCATTTTTGCGCCTGGGTGTTGTTTGTCTATTCATCCATCCAGCCAACAACCATCCGTCTTATTATTTACGTTACGACAGTGGGGATTTTTAGACAAATAAATCTTTATGTTTGTACGATCCATACTACCTTTATCTAAGTGTATTTATTACTTAGGAAGTGTATAAACTGTTATCACTGTAAAGATTTAAACTTAAAACTCGGGATATCGATCTTGTGATCAACAGTGAGCGCACAAGAAGAGTGCTTGTGGTCTTAAACTCTGTGCAATAGTTTGTTTTATGTACCTGTGTTACCTGAACATCTCAAATTTTAAAATACACTACGAATGTAGGTCGAATTTCTGTATCATGAATGTCTCTTTTAAAATGCAAGTTCTGGAACGTGTTCAAGAAACAAATGTTTCAGATATTCTGTGTAATTCCACAGAAATCGGATCTGTTTTCGGATGATTTGGGGTTCCTTTGATGTATTATTATTGGCTATTTTTTAACAATTGCAGACAGATTAGCAATCTTATTTGTGGATATATCGAATCGCAAAAGTTCTAATTCTAGTGGACGTCAGGAAATCTATTGCTTTGGCTTCACATTTTCCAAAAAACTTTCGAACTTTTAGAGTTTGTTTGATGTACGATCCTTGGTTTAATGGTTGGTTTAGTATAGGTACTTATTTTAGAATTGACAGCTTAAGACTCTGCCCAAATTCAGCAATAATATCTTGGACAATTTAGAGTTCCTTTCATGTAGTTCTGGTTAGTTATGGTGGGAGACTACTGAAGCAGAATCATTCGAATAATGGAATCAAATGCTTTCAGTGCAATTCTGTTTTAGAGAAATCAGTAATGTCCTTCAGCGATCTAACAGCAAAACCAAAAACTCGATTTTGAATTTCGTACTAGTTATAATGAAATAGTGACACAGATGTCTGCTTAAGTCGTAACAATCGAAATTATGGACATTCTTCGGTAATCTAGGGTTTATAAGTATTTATGTCGACAGATGGTTAATCTAATCGATCCACCAATCTTTTAGGAACTAAATAGCCAATAGCCATCTTTATCATATTCTACATCGTATTCTCTTTCACAGTTCCATAGGCATATATAATCGATCTTTTTTTGACTAAACACCGATCTTTGATGTGCTGAATAGCCAATAGTCATATTTATAATGCAACCTCTTAAGGCACGAATGGACGCAACTACTTTGTATTCTTACACAATTCTACAGACATGTCTGCCGGCGTTCTTAAGTTTCATCAACATATGAATGTCTGTTAATTGAATAT
Source organism: Lucilia cuprina (assembly GCF_022045245.1). Classification (NCBI taxonomy): domain Eukaryota; kingdom Metazoa; phylum Arthropoda; class Insecta; order Diptera; family Calliphoridae; genus Lucilia; species Lucilia cuprina. Next base: position 75,032,162 of record NC_060952.1, read on the forward strand.
CGAAGCGATGTTCTTGTACTTAGTCCTCAAACTTTTGGAGAGTTGACTTTGATGAACATATTTTACAATCACATCTTGTAGAGATGGCTTGGAAGATCAGTAACCAATAATCTTTTGGATAATGACGTTTAACGTAGTTGTGTTAAGATATTGATAATCTAATCGAACGTTTCTTGGCTAAACACTAATCTTTGAGGATCTGAATATCTAACAGTCATCTTTATCATCTAACCTCTTAAAGTATGTATGGACGGAACAAATGGACCATCGTATTCTCTTTCAAAGTTTCACAGACATGTCTGAGGGCATTCTTAAGCTTCTTCAACATATTTTTGCTAACTGATTAAATACATATTGAATTGCTGTTCTCGTTCTTAGTCCTCAAACTTTTGGAGAGTTGACTTATTAAGGCCGTTGATTGAATATCGAAGGGATGTTCTCTTGTTTAGTCATTAAAATTTTAGGGAGTTAACTATTACGTATTCTCACAGTTCCACAGACATGTCTACCGGCGTTCTGATGTTTCTTTAACATATTGATGTTAGCTAATTGAATATAAAATAATGTTCTTTTGTTTAGTCGTCAAAATTTTGGAGAGTTTTAAACCTGCATTACATCTAACAACTACTCTTTTTACAGAGTTGACTTTGAAGATCAGTAGCCAAAAACCATGATAATATTTTTGTCGATTTTAAGCAGAATACGATAATAAATCGTGAACAATTTTTAGAGAGTTTACTTTGACGATCACAAACCAACACAAATTTCCATAGTCTAAGTGATCTTCAAAGTCATTGGAATGTTGACTTTGAAGATCACTAATCAACACAAATATTGCCCAGCTCAAGATAAGCCTCCAAATTTTAAAGAGTCAACTTTGAGGATCACAATCAACACAAACTTTTATTGACTCCAGTTAACTTTTCGAATTTTAAAGAATCAACTTTGAATAGCAAAAACTCGGGCATATATATCAAGCAATTTAAACTCTCTGGGTTTTCTCCAAAATTGAGAAATGAAACTTTGGAAAGTAATCGATATTGAAATTTTATCAAATTTTCTCTCAGCTCCACTGTAAATTATTGTATAGCACATACAAAGTAAAGGTATCTATCTCTATTTCTATGTTTATATGAGACTCATGGCAGTAGTACTTTTAGATTGGTGTGTCCGTACTGATCGTACATACATACATAAATATTTGTTTCTTTGTATATGCATGTGACTATGAGTATGCGAGTGTATTGTATGGGGGCATTAGAAACAACAACAACAAAAATATTAACAACCACATTGTGTATTTCTATGATCTTTGCTCATGCAAAGGAAAGGCAACAAACAATTCAATGACAAAAGCTCTTTTTTTCGCTGTAGCTGTTGTTGCTGCTGCTGTTGTTGTTGTAGTATACGTGTCCGTCCGTCTGTCTGTGACTATTTGTGAGGAGGATAGTAGTGTGTATTAAGCACATTAGATGTGTCGGTCGGTTGTTGGTTGATAGCTTAAGGGGGCATACAAGGGGTATAAATTGAGGTATTTTTTTCTATTTCTACTAAATTCTAAGGTGGGGATAATAATGGTGGATAATAATAGACAAACAAGGCAACGAATAGAAATAGACAGACGGACAAAAAAAAAGAGTTGGAACTGAAAAAAACACACACACTTACACAATATAGAAAAGAAAATAAAGGTTAACGAAAATGTACATAGTACTAGAAAAAACATGAATTTATTTTAAGGTGGGTATTTTTTAAATTATACTTCACTTAAGAGTTTCGTTAGGGAAAACTAAAAATATCAAAAAAGGAGTGGAAAATAGATATGTGCTCAAAGTTTAATAGAAACTCCAACACAAAAAATTACTCAAATTTAAAACAAACAAATTCCTTAAGCCACCCTTAACAACAACAAAAAAGCAACGCCTTTCGCTATTAATAACTCCTTTATTACATATTAATAAATCCTTTTATAAACCACCACTGTTTATTTTCCTTGATTGACTAACATTTCCTACTTTCATATTTAGGGGAAATTTCAAAATTCCCCTTTTCCTTTTTCCTTCTCTCTCTACTTACTTGCTTATGACATTTCTAAAGCTTTTTCTGTTTTTTTTTTATTTCATTCGTCATCCACCCTGTTTTTTGGAAACACAACAACAATAATAATTCTGCTGCTGTTGTTGTTTCCATTAAATGTTGTAAAGGAAATAGGAAACTAAAACAGGTCAGAGACTGTCAGAGAGTAAGAAAGAGAGCATTATAACGGCGTTTTCTAACTTTATTTTTGTTTTTCTTAGCAAAATTACAGGAGAACTTTTTCTTTGGAGAGTCTCTCTTTTTTATAAATGTATTTGCTCTTTAAATTAAACTTTCAACAGTGAATTGTTTTGTAAATATACAGGGTGTTTTGGACAAAAAAAAATGCACGTACACGTTTTATTTAATTAACATTAATTAGCACTTGATTTTAAAAAGTTGAAATTTTAAAGGAATTTGTGAAGATTTTTGAAAAATTAAAGTAGGTTGTTTAAATTTAAGAATAAGGAAATGATGACATTAAAACTTATGACTAATTTTGTGAATAATTAATATATTTGTGATTTTTAAATAATATTATGTCAGCCTTACAATCAGTACACCGCAATGAATACTCTGCTCACAATTTCTATGGATGGTTAGCTCTTAGCAGAGATTACATGATCCGCTTTCTAGAGGTTTATTTTGATAACCTTAACCATGGTCATCCATTAAACTGTCTTCCGTCTCGCTCCCTTGGAGGTTTATTTGGATAACCTTAAACATGGACATCCATTAAACTGTATTCTAGAGAGATGGGGATGACCTCTTTGCTCTTTCGATTTGTCTCCTCTGTGTTGTCAGGCGAGCAAGCGATTAACTCCTTGCTTTTAGAATTTGACTCCTTAACATTAACTGTAGAGAGCATCGCCTTCGGTATTTTAGGCTTTTTGTAGGGTCTTGTGTAACTGCCATCACATACGGCTTTATGTCAGGAACAAAAATTCAAAGAAATAGGATGAAATTGTGAAATTTTTAAATATAATAGTATTTAAGAATTTTCCCCTAGATTGACTAGAGTCTAGACCATTTACTAGACTATAACTAGAATTAGACTGGACTATTGACTAAAATACAAACTAAAGTCTAGATAATAGACTCCACTACAGACTAGGCTATAGACTAAACAATAGACTAGAGTACTAGAGACTAAACTATAGACTAGACTATAGGCTAGACTATAAACTAGACTATAGACTAGACTACAGACTAGACTATAGACTAGACTATAGACTAGACTATAGACTAGACTATAGACTAGACTATAGACTAGACTATAGACTAGACTATAGACTAGACTATAGACTAGGCTATAGACTAGACTATAGACTAGGCTATAGACTAGACTATAGACTAGGCTATAGACTAGACTATAGACTAGGCTATTGAATAGAGTATAGGCTAGACTATTGAATAGATTACTGACTAGACTATAGGCTAAAGAATTTACAATAGACTAGACTGCATACTACACTATAGACTGTCTTACAGACTATACTTTTAGCTGGACAATATAGTAGACTATGGATTAGACTATAAACTAGAATATAGAGATTAAAATAGACTAGACCATATATTAAACGATAGACTGAACTATAGATTAGACTGGAGAATCTTTAGAAAATAGAGTGTACTATAGACTAGACTAAAGACTAGGCTATAAACTAGACTACTACCATAAACTACTATAGAAGACTATAATATATTAGACTAAATTGAATTAACGATTATAAACCATCGACTACTATGTGACCTACTTAATATGTTAGAAAAAGTATCATGATATCAAAAAGTACTGGAAAAATGCTAAAATGTGGAATTTTCTAATGTCTGACTTTTAAAGTAGAAATTCTAAACATTTTATCATGAAATCGTTACCAAAAATAGATTTCGCTACGAAATTTTAGTTATTTTCAAATAAGGAAAGGCCCCTAACATTAAAGCAACAACAATTCCTCCAACTGTTAAGTATTTCCCAGAATAATTACCGATTCAAAATCTACAACCTGTTTTAAAAAGAAATCCAAACTTTCAACTTTAAGTTATTCACCCTGTTTCGGTGTAATTAATAAAACTTTCAGAAAAGTAAAAGAGACTAAACACTCTGAGAACAAAAATATGATCTTGTGCTTTTTTTGAAGTCATGAGAAAAAGAGTAGAATTGACTTTTTAACTCTCCGCTAAAATACGAGAAAAACAAACACACACACACACACACATGCATGCATGCATACACACAAATTGTAAAGTAAACCCACTTAAGAAGAAAAAACAACATCAAAATTGTTTTTACGTAAAAGGAGACTACAACAACAACATTTATAACAAATTAACATTAAGGCAAACAACAATAAAATATAAGACAAATATAAAATATAAATGGAATTCTACTACAGTTTGGAAAGAAGAAAAAGAAAAAAAAAACATAAAATGTAAAACTGAAAAATATAAAATAAAAAAAATGAATAAAATAATAATGAAATGAAAATAAAAATCGGTAAAGAAATCAAATTGTTTTGTGTGAAATGGGGAATATGACAACGAATGGATGGATGGCTTTGGTTGGGTTGGATACTGTTTTTAAAACTGAGGCTGCTGTTACTGATGTTTGTAGTTGTTGCTTGTTTTTTTTCTATATGGTGGTTGATTTTTATAATGATGTTGGTGTATTTGGAATAGATAGTGTTGTTGTTTGTATGTTTTTTATTAGTAGTTTTTTTAAGAGGATTTACACTTTGCTCTAATGTAGAGTGGTGGATTGTAGGACGGCCAGCAACAACAACAACGACACAAACTAAACGACATTAGGCAAAGTGGAAAGAAATACAAAAAGAAAAAAAAACAACTCAACTTGTACACGACGACAAAATAATAAAAAAAAACAACGTTGACGATGATGATGACGAACAAGAAGAAGAGACGAATCCACCAGTACAACAAATAAAGCAACGATTTGTTTTTGGCCTACGCGATCAATGAGGAGCAAGAGGACTGCTCAGTCGTGGTAGCAGTGTCGTAAATAAGAGATCGTCGTCGTTTTGTATTTTTTTATATATATAATTTAAAGGCGAACGGAAAAAGTTAATAATACAAAATAAAATTTATATTTTAAGAAAAAATAAACAGAAAAACAAGTGTTAAATGAAAATTAAATAAAATTTTATAAAAGAATTTTAAACAAAAATATAAAATTAAAAAAAAGTATGTATTAATGAAAAATTTTTTGTGAAAAAAAAAAAATACAAATTCCTTTAGAACAAACTCAAATAACAAAAACTAGGGGGGACTGAGAAAACCTCCCTTTTTCTTTTGTTACAAACTCACTTATACCAAGAAAACTATAAAAAATTCAATTGAAATTTATACAACAAGAGAACTTTAACAAAAAAAAATATAGAAAAAAATTAAACAAATTAAAAAGTTCTCATAAAATTTAAAAGAAAACAACAACAACAATAGAGCAAACGCAACGTCATAAAAGTGATCATTATATATAGCGGGGGCCAAGTAATAACAGAACGATTGAATGAATGAGTGAGAGAGTGAGTGAGTGTTTTAGAGAGTTTAAGTTGTATGCTCATTGTTGTTACTATGACTCTTAAAAACTATAGTGTGCGAGAGTGAATGAGTGTTAATAACAGTAGTAGTGGTGGTGGCTGTTTGTTTGTTTTGTTGTTGTTGGCTATTGGTGGTTGTAAGTTTTTTTTTTGGATTTTTTTTTCCTCTTCCACTTCTATTGCTGTAAATGTGTAGTGGTGTGTAACGCTGTCGACAGCGACGTCAACGTTGACTCCTCTAGGACTTGACTACTCACGGCTTAAAATAATTTTTTCTTTACGCATTACGTTCATACGCTGTTGTTACTCGTGACTGTAAGGACGTGTCGTGTTCGTGTGTCCACCTTACATTACATACATATTGTATTGTTGTTAGTTTTGTAACAGATAAAATATATTAAAAAAAAAACAACAACAAAAAATAAACAAAATACCAACAACATAACTATTTTGTAGAGATCTTTTTAAGAAAAGCTTTTTTTTTGGTTAAGTGTAAATTGAGTATAAAAGCTGTAAAGAAAATTAATAAAAACAACAACTAAATAAATCTTAAAAAAAAGCAATTTATAGAAAAAAAAATGTGAAAAATTTTCTTTTTGTTAAAAATAAATATTGAAAATTAAACAAAATTTTTTAAAATAAATTTTCAACAAATATACAAAACTGTGATTAGTGTTAAATATTTTTTTAAAATTAATAAATTTATTTCAATAAATTTTTTTTAATAAAATTTAAAAAAAAGTGAGTAAAAAAAATTTCTTTGAATTATGCTCAAAAATTTTTCTAGTAAACTATACCCCTCACTTCACTCGGAATTTTAAAACAACAAGTGCATTCATTGCTAGAGATTTATTTACATTTTAAGAGTGTTTAAAAGAGTAATTATTAAATATAAGAGTTATCAATACAACAAAAACAATTTAAGTGAAATCTTGGAAAAAAAACTTTTATAACAATTTCTTTGAAATATAGAAAATCATGAAATCTAAAAGAAAAATATTAAAAAAAAAGATTCAAGTGGTTATATGGACTTACAGGTTAAAATTTTACAAAAAAATCTAAAAAAGAGAGACAATTTACATTTTTAAATATTAAAAAAAAAAACAAATAAAACTACAGTGTTTTTGCAGAAATTTTAAAAATTTTCGAAATAATTTTAAAACTAATTTTCTAAAAATTTCAATTGAATTTATTTTAAAATAAAACTATTACAATTTGACAACAAACATTTTAAATTTACGTTTCAATGTAAAATTTCCTGCAAAATTTTGACATTTTCAAAAAGTTTCATTAAAGTTTTAAAAATCATTTACAAAATTTCTGGACTTTTTTGAGAGAACTTAAAATTTCATTCTTAATATTTTGTCTCTGTAGCTGTCAAATTGCAAAAATTCAAATTTGGAAAAAACTTTCATAGAATTTAAAGTTTTTTAAAAGAAATTGAAAATTTTCTTCAAGAATTTAAAAGTGTTAAACTTTTTGACAGATTTAACGATTCTAATTCAGAATCTGTTGGAAATATACATAAAACCAAAAAAATATTGAAAATTTAATTGTTTAATACTTTTAAAAACTTAACAAATTAATAAACAGCAAACTTTGACAGAAACAAGTGTCAAAATCATTCTCGTTAAATATACCCATGTCTTCGATACAGTTTTTCTAAAATAAACATAATATTAATGTTAATTTTTACAAAAAAGAAACGTTTCAAAACAAATGAAAATTTTTAGAAAAAACTATAAATTTATAATTTTTTTATATGCCTAAATATTGAAGTTTTAAAATGAAGCCACTTTAACTAAAAGTTTCAAAATATCCAAAGAAACCCAATTTTTTTGAAATTCTCCATACAATTTTATAAAAATGTCTTTATTTCACTTTTATTTCTATACCATCGAACAGCTGATAATTTTTGTTAAATAGGTACCTTTTTTATAAAAAAAAGTATTTTCGCAAACTTGTTGTTTTTGTTTAAAGTTTTTAAAATCATTTATAGTTAATTTCAAATCAAATATGTAAAATCTCAAGCTAAACATTTTTTAGAGTTTCACGCTCTATATTTCAATTTTCAAAAAAATATTTAAATATTTTTCAAAAATTTTCGAGAAATTCTCAAGTTTTAACCAAAAATTAAGTGAAAATTAGTTTATTACCTTGTTTTAAAATCTTTTATAAAAATTTCAATATTTCAATTAAATTTTGCATAAAATTCTAAATTAAACTCTTAAGGCTCTATATTTCAATATTTTTATTTTCATTTTTTAAAAATTTTAACATTTTTTAAAATATTTTACAATAATTACCAACAAATTAAAGTAAATTTGTCTTTAATTTAAAAGTTCTTTAATTTTTCTTTTAATTATTTATAAAAATTTTAATATTTCTGCTATAGTTTTCACAAAACCCTAAAACAATTTATATACCTAAGAACTTTAGAACCAGCCCTAAAGATTTAAGCTTAAAATTTTAAATTGTAATTAAAAATCGCTTTTAAATTTCATGATTTTGAATTTCAAAATTTTCTTATTTATGCAATAATTTGAAAAAAAAACTTTATTTTTTTATAAAATATTAAACATGACAACATTTTATACCAATTATACAAACTTTTTAGGAATGCACTTGTTTCTAATAAAATTTTCAAAGGGAAAGTCCACGTGTTTTTAACAAAAATAAGAGGAAAACTCCTATTTTTTCAAAATACAACAGAAATATGGCAATATTTTAAATTATATTCCAATACTAATAAAATTTAAAAATAATTTTTAATAATAATTAATCAAGTTGTAAATAAACCCTATAATAAAGTTATTCTAAGCCGATATCTTTATAGAAATTACAATTTTGTTTAACCTGAACATAGTTAACTTCATATTTTTATATCAGCGAAAGAAATTCTTCTATTTGTGTCTTAGATTCCCCATTTTTTTACTTTCTTAAAAAATTCTTTAATCATCTTAAACATATTAACTTCAGTTGACTTATTTGACTTCTTGACAACATCTTAAAGTTAATAAGAATCTTTTCTATAATATTCATGGTTATACTTTTCTAACTTGATCTATAAAACAGAATTGAAATAAAAACAAAAGAGCAACAAGTTAAAAAAAACCCTCTTTTTGAATATGATTCAACAATAGAAAATATCTCTTTTCTCTTAATAGAAAAAACCTATAAGACCAAAAAAAAAAAACTAATTTAGTTCAAATGATTTTGTGTGTTTCCCTCTCTCTCTTTATATCTATGGCTCCGTTTGAAATTATTACAACAACGGGATTTGAAATAAAACAGAAGAAGAATAGAAGGAAAAAGAAGCTAAAAAAAACACACACACACACAATTTTATATAATTCCTATTTTAGCTCCTCTTTTTTTTTTTTTTTTTTTTGTTAAAATTTTTTCTATTTCAAACTCTATGAAGAAAATGTTACGCCTTTTTGAGTTTCGTAATGTACACACACACAGATTCAGACATACACACACACACACAACTAAACTTTTTTTGTCTAGCACCTTAAAAATACTGCGCCCTATTGCTGCCTAGCACAGCCTAGACTTTAGCCCAGCTTTTTCCATATATAAAACAGACACATGAATTTCAATTTATGGTTTCTCATTTGTAGTTGTTGTTTTTCTAATACTTTTTGTCAAAAAAAACAAAAAAAAAACAAATAATAAAAAGAGGGCAGCTCCCCCTGGTTGTAAATAGACTTGTTGCTTAGAAAAACTTAAAAACGAAAACACAACAAAATGGTTTTCACAATACAGACTTTTGTTGTAATTTTATGTGAATGTGTGTATTTATTGTTGTAAATTAGTTTAGAGGATATACAGTAGTAATATTTAATTTTGTTGTTGTTGGTTTTTTTTTCCTCATTTTCTAACAGTATCTCTATGTTGTAGATTTTTTATTTTGATGCAGTCATCTGTGACGTGATCTCTGTTTATAATAATAATCATAATAATGATATTGTTATTGTTGTTGCTTATTTAAAGGTTTTTTTATATGCTAAAGCAGGCATGGAAAATTGAAATTTTGAAATGTTACAAATAAGAATATTTAGTACTTTTTAGGTTTTAACTACTTACTAAACTAATTTTTCACTAGACTAGACCTAAAACTAGAATATAGACCATAGACTAGACTATAGAATAAGGTAAAGACTAAACTAAAAGACTGTTAGGGGAACATAGAATAGACTAAAGACTTAAAATTAGACTTTAGAATGGACTGTATACTAGAATATAGACCATAGACTATACTATAGAAAAGGATAAAGACTAAACTGTTGGCTGGGCATAGAATAGACTAAAGACTAAACTATAGTCTGAACTGTAGACTATAGACCAGTTAAAAAACTAGAATGTAGACTACAATATAACATAAACTAAAGACTACACTATAGACTATACTATACTAGTCTAAGAGTCTAGAGTATATTCTTACTCTGTAGAATATACGCAGACTAGACTATTGACTAGGCTATAGTGCAGACTATATAATAGCATAAGAATAAACTGTTGGCTGGACATAGAATAGTTTAAAGACTAAACTATAGACTATAGACTTGGCTATAAACTAGACTAAAGACCATACTAAAGACTAAACTATACAATAAGCCATGCTAGACTGAAGAATATACTGTAAACTAGACTATTGACTACACTTTAGACTAGACTCTGTGCTAGACTATAGACTAGAATATAGACTATAATGGTCTTCTAACTATTATGTAGACTTCTTATCAAAAGTTTAAACGTTAAAAAAAGTAGCGAAAATGTCGCGGGATTTCAAAAAGTACTAAAGTAATGAGATTAGCATGCCAGATGATGCTAAGCTTTTAGTTTAGCATCAGTCATGTAGATTAGACTATTGTCTAGGCTATATACTAGACTAGAATAGAATAGGCTAAGGACTAAACTGTTGGCTAGACATAGAATAAACGAAAGACAAAACTATAAACTAGACTTAGATAAGTCAGTAAACCATGGTAGACTGTAGAATATACAGTGGACAAGAATATTGACTACACTCTGGGCTAAACTATAGACTACAATATAGATTATACTGATCTTTTAACTGCTATGAGTACTATTTATCAAAAGTTTAAAAGTTAAAAAAAGTAGCGAAAATGTCGTGGGGTTGCCAAAGGTTTTGTTTTGCCTTCAAAAAGTACTTAAGTACTAAGATTACCATGCCTGATGCTGCTAAGCTTTTAGTTTTTGTATGTAGAAAAGTCATTATTATGTTATTTTCTGTTGCTGTTTTTGTTTTCTGTATTAACGCTCATTATCTTGTTTTTATCTATTTCCGTTTTTAAATTAATTTCGTTTGTTTCTCCTTCTTTTGTTTTTTTTTCCATTTATTTTTGTGGTTTGTTTATTGTTGTTGTTGTTTCACATTTTTGTTTTTCTTATTGCGTTTCTTTTAGGAAAAAGTCAATTTTCTTCTCTAAGTGTAATTTCCTGTAAGCCTAAAAACATTTGTTTTTTTTTTGTGATTTACAAAAAAAAGAATGTTTTATTTGAAAAAAACCGGTTTGTCATAAAAATTATTACACTTGTTGCTGTTTGGTATAGAAATAAAGAAATAAAGGAAGTTGTGTTAAATTTTAATTTACTAAGAACTTTTGTAGTAAAAAACTTAAAAATTGTTTAATATTTGACAATTTCTAAAAGGAGTTATTCCATATTCTATGGGGTTTTAAAAACAAAACTGTTGATTCTGTCTATAACTTTACTTAATAGTCCATATATTTATAACCTTTAATGTTAAAAAGGGCAATTTCTCCTTATAAACATATTTTCTCTACTTCATTCACAATAGCTAGATTAATGACAACTAGCAGGGATGGTAACTGCTGTAGTATTACAAAACTGTTTACTTTGTTTACTATACATTAAACATAATATAAGCCTCCGACTTTTTAAATACAATTATACATTGCTGATAGTCCTGTGGTTTTATTTGGTAACCCCCCCTCTTTCCCCGTTCGCCTGCTGTGTACAGTTCTCTTTTATTTAATTTTGTTTTCAAATACAATTTCTGTGGTTTTGATTTGATATTTTGTTCTTCTTTCTTGCTGTTTCTGATTCCTCGTGTTAATGAGAAATTATATTATTTTTTTATTTCTTCGACTACTAGGGATCCTTTGTCTATTTTTAAACATTGAGTACTTTTTTTCTGAAATACAAACAACGCACCACAAAAAGTTTTTTTGTTGTTTATTTTAAAAAGTAAAACCAAACAAAAAAAAAATAAATAATTAAGAAAAAAGTTCAACGTAAGAAATAAGGAAAAAATTATTTTGTTATAAAATTTGTTTTTTCATTGGTTTATTTTTAACGAAAAGAAACCAACAACAACAACAACAACTAACTCAATACCAAAAATTTATATTGAAATTAAAGGTAGAAATATCTCGGTGACTAAACAGGCGATAAACAGAAACAACAACAATAAAGCAAACTAATTTTAGAAAGGAATTTTTATTTATTATTTCAATTACATATTTTAATGAAAATTTGTTATAAAAAAACCCTTTAAACTAATTGCTTCCTTTTTTTGAATTTTTTTCTTACAGGAGTTGTTGAAAATTATGTTAAAACTTTAACAACAAAAAAGTTTGGAAAATTGTAAACAACAACAACATTTATACGTCAGGATTAATAATCTTCTAACTTAAAATAATTTATTACTACATATCTAAAGTTTTAAGTTGTTTTGTTAAAACAAACAACTAAAACGGCTTACAAATGAAGATGGCTTCACAGAGATTTTGTTTACGATGGAACAACCATCAGAGTAATCTTTTATCGGTTTTCGATCAGCTGCTGCATGCAGAAACTTTTACCGATGTCACATTGGCCGTTGATGGTCAATATCTTAAAGCACACAAAGTAAGTTTTCAAAACACACATGGTTTTCTATTGCAAAAACTTATTCTAACCTTGAAATTTCTTCTCAACAGATGGTCCTCTCTGCCTGCAGTCCCTATTTTAATGCTTTATTCCTCAATCATCCCGAAAAACATCCAATTGTTATATTAAAAGATGTTCCATATGCCGATATGAAATCACTATTGGATTTCATGTATCGCGGTGAGGTGTCCGTTGATCAGGAACGTCTTACCGCCTTTTTACGGGTAGCCGAAAGTTTACGCATTAAAGGCTTAACAGAGGTTAACGATGATAAGCCCACAAATTCGGAACCCACACCCCAGCCTCCGCAATTGCAACGTATACAACCGTATATGGTGCAACAGCAGCAACAGCGTCATAAATCCCATCAAACATCAGCAATGAATAGCAGTAGTCATAGTGGACAAAATTCATCATCACAACAGCATTTACAGCAACAACAGCAACAGCAAACATTGCTTAGCTCTGCCCTGGCATCAATGCCTAAGAGAAAACGTGGCAGGCCACGTAAACTATCGGGCAGTGATGATGGTGATTACGATGAATTCGATGGTGAAATGGGTGATGGTAAAATGTGCAATGATTCTTATTCCGGCAATGATGATGGTTCCGATGATAATCAAAGAGATTCTGGCAATAATGATGATTTAAATGTAAGTACAGTTGTTCTTTTTTTTCTCTTACATAACATACAAAGTGTTTTTAGTTTTGGCCTAAAGAAGTCTTTATTTATTGGTTTAAGACTAACTTTTTCACTTTTGTTTATTTACAGGAAAGTCGCGATTCTGTCTCACCCTCTAAGAAATCAAAACAACAACAACAAATGAAGGATATTAGAAATCAACAGCAACAAGAAGACAACAGCACTTCCGGTAAGTCGTTTTATTTCATTAAAATTTTCCTTCATTCTTGTTTTTTTTTATCAATTGCAATCTTCACATCATAAACTTTGCAATCAAAAGCATAATATTTTTTTTTTTTAATAAACATTAACTAAAACTCGTAATATTTGTTAAAGTAAAGAAAACAAAACTTAAAACCAAAATTTAAATCCACCTGCATCTACTTAATGACAAAACAATTTAAATTAAATATTATAATTTTTATAAATTAGTGAAAATCATTTATCAAACATTTATCATTCATATAACTACCAACATTTATAAATGCACCCTTAAGAAATTTTGAAACTAACCTATTTTTACCAAAAGTTTTGAAATTAAAAATTATTTTAATTTTTGTAAAAGTTTTAAATTTAAAACACAAAAAGAAAAACGCGTCCAAATGTGTAACGGAAAAGCTAATAAAAAGGGATTTTACGTTGAAAGAAACAAAAAAGTTTTAAGTACAAGTGTTTTTTTTTTAAATGTTTAGTGATTTTCGAATACGGTATGCAAATTAGTTTGAAATAATAAAAAAAAGAAAATAAAATAAAACATACGTTTAACGTCGGCAGGTGAGTTTTTCAAAAGGGAACATTTTTTTTTGGGAAACGTATGATGCCATTTTAAAAATTGCAAAGCATAACGAAAATAGAAAGCTTCCTTTTTTACAAATTAACATTTCAATTTTAACAAAAAAACAAATTTAAATCGGTATGAGCTTTTAGGGATTTATGGCCGACGTGTAAATCGTTTGATAAAAAAATTTAATAAAAAAAAAAATAATTTACCATTTCGAAAATCTTTAAACCAAAATTTCGTTTTTTTCTTCCTAAAAAAAGAAACTACTAAAATAAAAACAAAATTTTATAAAAAAACCAAACAAAACTTTTTTTAGATTTTAAGTATTAAATAAAACAACTTACAAAACAAATGGCTTGAAATCCCTATAGCTTTTCCGAAACAAATTTAGACACGGTTTTACAAATGGTAATAACTTTCTTTTTTCGTCGTTTTGTATTATAACAACAAAAAGCATTATACATTCTTTCACAAAACCAAAAAAAAAACACCCTTTTACCTCAAATCAAACACATTAATTCGAAACGTTTATGATACTTGCATTATAGATGGCAACGACAGCGATAATGATGATCAAATGGATACCTCATACATGGAACCACAATTGATGTTAGATGAATATGATGAACCGGTTGAATTTAAATTTGATCCAAATGCCTCGAATTCCCCCTCACAACAGCAACAACAACAGGACAACACTATGAATCAACAGGCCAGACAACAAGCTTTCCTCTTAGCTGCCCAACAAAAACATCAACAACAATTAGTAGAGGCCGCGGCAGCAGCAGCTGCTGCCGGTGGCATGAAAATGTCGGCGGTGGTAGGAACTGGTCCTATGCCGGGTACTGTAACACTATTAAATTCAATGGTCAGTATACCGAAATTGGCACCAATTGTTAAGCAAAATAAGCCAAAGATAAATAAACGCGTTAAATTGAAGCAAAACGGTGCAGGTCCAGATACCAAGGTAAGTTTTTTAAGAACAATTAGAAGTTTAAAGGAAATCTTTATATTCCTTTAAGAGCCAGCTTTAGAGTTGAAGATTTTAAACAGTTTTATTAAACTTAAAGTTATTTTAAAATAGCACTAATTTTCTTTTGTTGTTTTTGAGTTATGTGACAGTATTGCCACATACACAACAACAGAAAATTTCACAATATTTGCTATCAAAACAATGAATGTTTTACAAAAAGAAGAAGACAGCTGCAATTTGTAAACAAATAGAAAACATTTAATCAAAACTAAATAGAAACCAAACATTTTGTTGCAAAAAACAGCTGTTCATTGTTTATGTTTTTGAGTGAAAAGTTGGCAATACTAACAAAGTTAACTAAGCTTAAATCTAAAACTGAAAAACACAATCATCGGTTAAAGTCCACCTAAATTTGTTCCAAATTTAATCGAACAGCAAGTTAAGCCTAGTTTAACTTAGGAATAAGAAACCCGCCCTTAGTATTCAAAAACAACTTAAGAAGATTAATTTAAATTAAAACGCTAATCGTTAAACTAAAAACTGGCTCTAAAAACTTGTTCTTTTACATTTTGCTATTTTAAACAAAATAAAATTTTGATAACATTTTCCCTTGAAATTATTTTACAGCCCTTCCAAGCCAGCGATTATATGGACATTATCTCCGGAAACTTTATGAACTCTGCCAATGCTGCCGCTCAAGCAGCTAAACTAAAATCAGCTCTTAGTGCCAGCACCGGCAGTCTAAATATCAACTCCCCACCACCAAAAACCAAGCTAAACACCTCTTGCAATTCTGTGGTAGAGGGTGAGGGCGAGGGCTCAGTACGCGACTACTGTACCAAAGAAGGTGAACACACGTATCGCTGTAAAGTCTGCTCTCGTGTCTACACACACATTAGCAATTTCTGTCGTCACTATGTAACCTCCCACAAACGTAATGTCAAAGTTTATCCCTGTCCCTTCTGTTTCAAAGAATTCACGCGAAAAGACAACATGACCGCCCACGTTAAAATCATACATAAAATTGAAAATCCATCTTCTGCCTTGGCGGTGGTAGCCTCTGGCGGTACGGTAGCTTTGCCGGCTATTTCGGCGTCGGGTTCACAAAACGTTAGTGCAGCTTCAACACCCACCCCACCTGATCTAAATAATCAGCTGTCGAATCAATCGGGTGGCATGGCGGGTATAACATTGAATACTTCAACACCGGTGGGGTCTTCAGCGTCATCGGTTAGTTCTACACCGGGAGCCTTAACAGTAGCTACACCCACCACTAATGCCACGGCGGTGGCGCAATGAAAGCTAACTTCTGCCATTTAGGAAGATGATGGCTTTTGCTTTTTAGTGTAGTAATAGCGTTCAGGCTAAATATCTCTAAAATTTAAAAATAAGCAAAGGTTTTGGCTTTAAAACATAGTAGAAAAAAAAGAACCCTTATTTTATAAAACTAGACAAAAACAACAACAATAACAACAAATGAATATAACATAATAATAAAAAGCAATGTTGCTTTTTTTTTGTTTTAAAGGAAGTTTTGTAAAATAGTAAAGTTTTATAACTGTTATATTATTAATATAAAATTGTTATATAAACATATAAAATGGCTTCCAAAATATTCCAAAATTAATATTTTTTTTCAATTAAATTAAATATATAATTATTATTTTTTTTAATTTATAAAACAAAACACAATCAAACTATAACAAACAGTCTGTTTAAGCTCTTTTTTAAAAATTAATTTCCATTAAATTTAATTTCTTTTTTTTTAAGTTTATTTAACAAAGTTCTCTTGTTTACTACTACAACCCGGTTTAAAGTAATCTTTAAAAAAGAAACTTTGAAAAAAAAACAACATTAAAGGAAAATTTTTTACAAAAAATTTTATTTTTCTTTTATTGTTTTGTTAATATTTTTTTAATTTTTTAATTTTGTTAAATATTTTTTTTCTTTTAGTTTCATTTTGTTATAAACTTTTTTCTTTTTTTTTAACTTTTTTCTTTTCTTTTTTTTATTTCTATTTTCTTTTTAATGCTTTTTTTTTTGTAATTTTTTCAATTTTCAAAAATTGTAACAGTTGGGATTTTGTTTATAAAGTTTTATTTAACAAAATTTTTTTACATATAAATTTAATTAAAAAAAAAAAGAAAAACAATCGTTTAACTTAACTTTAACTTTTACAGTTTCAACTAATAATAGTTTAAAGTTTTGTTACAACCAAAAGTTTGTGTGCAATTATAAAAAATTTCTCTTTTTTTTAAACAATTAGTTTTTAGTTTAATTTTAAAAAACAAGCACCTTTTTTTAAAAAAATATATATATAAATAATATTTATAACAAAACACAAAATATTTCATAACATTTTTTTTCTATTTAAAAAAAATTTCATTTTATTTACAACAACAACAAAACACTTTGGCCTTAAATTTTATATTCACCATTGAGTGCCTTGCAACTAAAACATTAACAAGTTAATAAACAAAAAAGTGTTTCTTTTAAAAGGAAGCAATTTTTCCCCCCCTTAATAAAACACTTTTACTTTACAAATTAGTTAAATTTTTTTCACTTTATCATACTTAAGTTTAAACAAAAAAAGAAAAATAAATAAACTCTTTTTTTATAATTAAAACAAAACTTTAGTTAAATCATCAAAAAAAAAAAAAAAACTCCAAAAAAATATTAAAATCTACCTTGTTGCCTTCAAATGAAGCTAGTTCTTATAATAATTAATTAAACACAACTTTTAAAATATATAAAAAAAGTTAAAATATAAATGTTTATAATTTTCTGTAAATTAATTGAATTGCTGGTTATTTTTTTCACATTTGAAATGTCTATTTATTATAAAAAAAAAACAAAACAAAAAAAAATACTTTAAAAAAAAACATTTTCTCATTAATCTTTTTTTATTATAATAATTATTATGTAATGTAATATATAAAAAAAATAATTTGTTTTTTTAATTAATTAATTAATATTTATATAATTTTTTAAAAATATATATAAATCGGAGGCTTAATTTATCGCCAAAGAACTTTTTAAATTATCACTAATTATTAAACAAAAAAATATGAAATGCAAAAAACTAAAAATATATTTTTTTTAGAGAAATAATTTAAAAAAAGAAGTAAAAAAAAACCTACCCCATCCTCCCCCCCAGCAATATGGTTAATGTTTTATTATCATTATAGTAATGTTAATTATTATTTTTTTATTATTATTATTAATTATTAATTTTTTTGTATAATTTTAAATTAATTTTTATGTACAGCATTAAACAAATATAAAATACCTACATATACATATAAATAACATAATATAATAATTTAAATAAATCAATTAATTATTAAATACAAAAAGAATTCAATATACACACACACACACAAATTACAACAAACAAAAAATATATAAACTTTGTTTTTTATTTCATTTTATTCTCCAAGTTGACAAAAACTTGTTTTTAGTAAAAGAATTAATAAAATTTTATGTAAATTATAAGATCTCTAACTAAAAACAAATTTAGTGTTCTTTATTCAGAGATTCGGCAAAAACTTTTGGTACTTTCTTTACAGACTTTACCTAAATAGTCCCTATTGCAAAGGAAAATTCTGTCAAATTACCACCTAGTTTAATAGAAAATATTGAATACACACTAAGGCCGAGTTTTTCTGATAAAGATAATATTCATTCTTTGGTTAAACCTGGTTTAATATATGTTTCATGTTTTTCAGTTATCAGTAAAGTTACTTATTATCTTAGTTTAACTATGTGTTCTTGGCCAATTAAACTCAAGTTATAAGTGAGAAAACATAATTAACAAAAAACAATAAAACAATGATTTCGGAAGAACAAAAACATAATATTTTAAGTAAATTGCAATTTTCTGATTTGTTTTGTTTTATTAATTATTGTTTTAAATGTTTATTTAACATTTTTTCAAAATTTTCCATTTGACAAAAGTATTGTTTGCAAAAAACAGCTGTTTATTGTTTATGTTTTTCAAGTGAAAAGTTGGCAATACTAACAAAGTTAACTGAACTTAAATCTAAAACTAAAAAACACAATCATCGGTTAAAGTCCGCCTAAATTTGTTTCGAGTTTATTCTAACAGCAAGTTAAGCCAAGTTTAACTGAGGAGTAAGAAACCCGGCCTAACGGCGGGTTTTTCAGATAAAGATAATCTACATTCTTTGTTTAAACCTGGTTAATTATATGTTTCGTGTTTTTCAGTTATCAGTAAAGTTTCTTATTATCTTAGTTTAACTTAGTGTAATTGACCAATTAAACTCAAGTTATAAGTGAGAAAACACAATTAACAAAAACAATAAAACTGTGATTTCGGAAGAACAAAAACATAATATTTTAAGTAAATTGCAATTTTCTGATTTATTTTGTTTCATTAATTAAATGTTTATTTAACATTTTTCCAAAAATTTTCATTTTACAAAAGTATTATTTGCAAAAAAACAGCTGTTCGTTGTTTTATTTTTGAGTGAAAAGTTGGCAATACTAACAAAGTTAACTGAGCTTAAATCTAAAACTGAAAAACACAATCACCGGTTAAAGTCCGCCTAATGGCGAGTTTTTCTGATAAAGATAATCTTCATTCTTTGGTTAAACCTGGTTTAATATATGTTTCGTGTTTTTCAGTTATTAGTAAAGTTACTTATTATCTTAGTTTAACTGAGTGTAATTGGCCAATTAAACTCAAGTTATAAGTGAGAAAACTCAATTAACAAAAACAATAAAACTATGATTTCGGAAGAACAAAAACTTAATATTTTAAGTAAATTACAATTTTCTGATTTGTTTTGTTTTATTAATTATTGTTTTAAATGTTTATTTAATATTTTTCCAAAATTTTACAAAAGTATTGTTTGCAAAAAACAACTGTTCATTGAATATATTTTTGAGTGAAAAGTTGACAATACTAACAAAGTTAAATGAACTTAAATCCAAAACTGAAAAAAAACACAATCATCGGTTAAATTCCGCCTAAATTTGTTCCGAGTTTAATCTAACAGCAAGTTAAGCCTAGTTTAACTGAGTAGTAAGAAACCCGCCCTTATTATCTCGTTTAACTGAGTGTTATTCACACCTATTCAGCATTTCGATTACGTTTACGCATTCAGTTACGCAATGATCGAAAAAAGGTATTTCAACAAAAAACTGAATCGTAAAAAAAAGAAGAAGTAATTCCATGTTTTATGATTGTGTGTATTCTGCATTTCGATCGTAATTAAGTTATTGCAAGTTGTTCTTTATGTAGCGAAGAGTCGAATCGAAATGCAGAATACCAAAGATGCTAAACGAAGAAAAATTTTGATTCAAATTGAAATACAAAATAGGGGCCATTGTCTAATAAAGCCTCAGTTCTTAGTGAGAAAACACAATCAACAAAAACAAGAAGAAAGATTTTAATCTGGCAAAGGATTTAGTCTAGGTTTACTACGAAACCGGTCCTAAAATTGAAAAGTGTGAAAAACAATTAGCAATTTGAAGAAAAAACCTTGATTTTTTTATTTAAATCATATTTATTTTATAAATTTTTCCTTTTATTTTACAAAAGTAATATTTGCAAACAACAGCTGTTTATTGTTTATGTTTTTTACTGAAAAGTTGGCAATACTAATATAGTTAATTGAAAAAACAATCATAAGTTAAAATCCGCTTAAATTTGTTCAGAGTTTAATCAAACAACAAGTTAACTGAGTAGTACAAAACCCGCCCATAAAGACGAAGGTCGTCCATGTAAATCTTGTAATCAAACTACAGATCTCGATTATATAAATACATAATTAAATGTAATACATGACAGAAATGCAAAAATCATTACTTTTTTGGATCGAACGGATACTGTGGTAGCACCACGACATTTTTGGTCATTTTTATAACAAATAAACTTTTTTCTAAAGATACCAGTTTATAATATAGTCTATTTTATATTCTAGTATATTACATCGGGCTTATAGAAGCGTCTATAATCTAGTCAGAAGTCGAATATATAGTATATATATAAACCACATTCGTGTAAAATTTCATACCGATTCTGATATAGCTTCTTTCGTATTAAGGATTTATATACAAACCACATTCGCGTAAAATTTCATACCGATTCTGGTTTAGCTTCTTTCGTATGCGTCTCCCTTAATGTTTTAACAAAAATTTTTAATTTCCAATTTATCTATTCTCTTTTTAGTACATCTTATTACCAGTACTCCGGAATTGTCACAACGATTATTTGGTGTCAATAAAAACAACTTTAACAATACCACCACAATACCCATAACCACAACAACTGCATCCACAAATAACAACAGCAACAGTACATTGATATCACTACAAGCTCCCACACAAAATACAACAGCAACAAAATCCGCAGCTATAGAATTCAATGAAGCCTTAACAGCACATTTGCCCACCGTATTAGGTTTGAAAATTAAAAGTAATTTACAACAAAATGTTACAACAACAGCTGGACAACAACAACAGCAGCAGCAGCAACAACAAGCTCAACAGCAGCAACAAACATCTACAGTGCCAATTAATACTAATCCCAACTCGTTATTAAAACAACAATTACGAGCCGGACTTAAAGAATTAATCGATGTTACCATAACAAATGCCACCAACACCACCAATACTTTGAGTCAAACTAACGCTCCCAACGCTAACTCCAATACCAATGTCAGCCATTTGGAAACTCAAGAGGCCTGCTCAGCCTTACAATCTCTGGCCAATGTAGCTGAACGTCAGGCTCAAAATAACATACAACCACCATCGGCCAATAATTTACATCATCAATTCCTTTTACATATGGCAGCAAATCCTATACTTAAATCCAGTGGAGAATTTTTTCAACAACAAAACGCCTTGTTGATGAGGGAGGAGGAACATAATTTGGATTTGTTAATGGATCAAAGTGACAAATCCGATCCGGAAATGTTAACATTGGCCGATGAAAATGCCGGTTTAGATTATAGCACTGGCAATGAAACCGGTGGTGGTAATCAAACAGGCAGCAATGAACAGTTGGATACATCAACCAACTCGGGAAGCAATAATAATAACGATGGTTCGAATAATACAACACCACGTGCTAAAAATTCTTCCGGCAAACCTGTACAGCGCAGGCGCATAAGACGTAAAGCTCAATCTTCTATAGACGATCAAGCTGAACAATTGACTGAGATGTCAGTTAGAGGTTTAGATCTCTTCCGTTATGCCAGTATAAACGAGGGTGTCTATCAGTGTACCGAATGTGCCAAGGAAAATATGCAGAAAACCTTTAAAAACAAATACAGTTTTCAACGTCATGCCTTCCTTTATCACGAAGGCAAACATCGTAAAGTCTTCCCATGTCCCTTGTGTGGCAAGGAATTTTCTCGTCCTGATAAAATGAAAAATCACATGAAAATGACTCATGAATCGTTTGTGGCCAAGGAAATACAAAATTTTAATCCTTTAAATTATTTAATAACGGCTGCTGGTGAAATGCAAGCTTCCTTTACAACAACCAACACTACTAATACACTAACGTCCAGCAATGTGGTGTCGACACCACAGCCTTTATTAAATCAACTACAGGCCAATAATCCCGCTTTAAGTATAATGATTAATAATAATGATAATAATGAGGAGACGGGACTTAATTTAACGCAACAGCAGCAGCAACAGCAACAACAAGAAAATCTTAATGATTTTAATTTACACAAACCCTTGAAATTTCCCACTGATATTGAAATTAAAAATGAAATTGTAATCTCACCTTCACCATCCCCACCGCCAGTAACACAGCCACAAACTGTGTCAAATATTGGAAGTTTTAGCAGTAACAACACCTCTACTCCCATTTCTTTAGCTGAAACACTATCAATGCTCAAAACTACGGTACAAACTACCAGCAGCAACGCCACACAATTAAATGCCCAGAGATTGGAAGAGGTGAAATAAGCAGTATAGTTGAGATTCACTGAAAAGGTTTTCCCTTACTGCAGTTGTGTATTTTTAGCACAATAACAACAAAAAGACTTGGTAATTTTTTAATTAATTTAATTAATACTATTTTTAAAGCAATTAATGAAAATGAAACTTCACAAAACTGAAAATATTGCACAATTTTTACTTAAGTTTAATTTAATTATATGATAATACCACAACACTTACTTATTTTTAAGATTTTAATTATATTAATTTAATTTGGGAATAATAACACTGTGCTGTTCCAATTTTAAAGTTTAATACAAATTGGTGTTGAATATTTACATACATACATTATTGGTTTAAACATAGTTTAATTTAAATTTTGTGTGTTTTTAGGCCGAGTTTTTCATTCTTTGGTTAAACCTAGTTTAATATATGTGTCGTGTTTTTCAGTTATCAGTAAAGTTACTTATTATTTTAGTTTAACGGAGTGTAATTGACCAATTTAACTCAAGTTATAAGTGAGAAAACACAATTAACAAAAACAATAAAACAATGATTTCGGAAGAACAAAAACATAATATTTTAAGTAAATTGCAATTAATTATTGTTTTAAATGTTTATTTAACATTTTTTCAAAATTTTCCATTTGACAAAAGTATTGTTTGCAAAAAACAGCTGTTCATTGTTTATGTTTTTGAGTGAAAACTAGGCAATACTAACAAAGTTAACTGAGCTTAAATCTAAAACTGCAAAACACAATCATCGGTTAAAGTCCGCCTAAATTTGTTCTGAGTTTAATCTAACAGCTAGTTAAGCCTGATTTAACTGAAGAGTAAGAAACTCGCCCTGAGTGTAATTGGTCAATTAAACTCAAGTTATAAGTGAGAAAACACAATTAACAAAAACAATAAAACAATGATTTCGGAAGAACAAAAAATTAATATTTTAAGTATATTGCAATTTTCTGATTTGTTTTCTTTTATTTATTATCGTTTTAAATGTTTATTTAACATTTTTCCAAAATTTTACATTGTTTGCAAAAAACAGCTGTTCATTGTTTTGTTTTTGATTGAAAAGTTGGCAATACCAACAAAGTTAACTGAACTTAGATCTATAAATGAAAAACACAATCCGAGTTTAATCAAACAGCAAGTTAAGCCTAGTTTAACTGAGTAGTAAGAAAATAAGTAACGTTACTGTTTACAGAAAAACACAAAACATATATTAAACTAGGTTTAAACAAAGAATGTAGATAATTTTTATCTGAAACCCCCGCCCTTAATATTTTAAGTAAATTGCAATTTTCTGATTTTTTATGGTCTTTTTTTAAAATTTACATTTTAAATAACAGCTGTTCATTGTTTATGTTTTTGAATGAAAAGTTGGCAATACTAAGTAAGCCTAGTTTAATTGAGTAGTAAGAAACCCGCCCTTAGACTTTGAACTAGAATAGTCCATCTATGAGCTAATGACTAGTTAATAGATTAGTTAATGAATTAATATATTGACTAATCTATTGAAAAGTATGTGGTCTAGTCAGTTGAATTGTCTATGGAATAGTCGATTAGTAAATAAGTCAGTCTATTGACCTGTTAATAGACTATTCTATTGCCTAGTTTATAATGTTGTCTATTATATTGTGTGTGAATAAGTATATGGGCTAGTCTATTAACTAGCCATTTCATAAGTTTATGATCTATGAACTTTTTAGCAAAATGTTTTAGGACTAACAAAACTACAATAGTACTGAAGTGTCCATCCCCGGTCTTAATTGAATGTATGTATGTGCATATGTACATGTTTGAAGTTTTTGACATGTTTATCAATTTGTATTTTGCTAAATTAAGCACAGTGTTTTTTAATAATACTAATTATTTTTTAAAATTTCAACTCCGTCCAATAACCTATTAAATATTTAAGTTTATTTTTAATCATTTTCATTATTTAAGTTTTTTTTCTGTTAATTTTTTTTGTTTGTTTTGGTAATAACAAAGGCCAGTACAGTATTTAACATAAATTACAGGCTTCCATGTTGATTTTATAAGAATTTAAAAACGAATCATTGATATTTTCGAAATTTATTATATATATTCTCATAAATTTAATATTATTTTATTAAAATTACACTGGTTTTAAATTCCTTTTTTATTTATTTACAACTGTTTTTGATTTTGATAATAACTTTAATATTTTTTGTTAAATTTCCGTCCCAATTTATTATAAAAAGGAACCTCAAAACTAAATTTCCCTTCTTCGCTCTTACCCTTTAAACAAATTAACTTTTAATTTCCATTTAGCAATTGCTACTTAAATTCATTTCAAATGATTTAAATTATAAAATTTTAAATATATTTTTTAAAAATTCTTTCTTTTTTAAGTTGATAATTAAAGTTTTCATTTTGTTTGTTTTTAAAACTGTTAAATTTTTATTTTTATAATTTTTTTCTCTTTTATATCATTTAATTTGTGATTTTATTTTTTAAAAATGTGTATTATTTTACAAAACATATAAAAATTTTATGTAAATAAACAAATACTCAAAATGTATTTAATTAAAAAAGAAAAACATTAATAAAAACTAAACAAAAACATATTAATAATGTGTGCAATTTAAAAAAAAAAACTCTTAAATTAATAATAACTTTAAAATTAACATAAATTTTAAATTAATATTAATAATTAATATTAAAATTTTTACAAGACTTTTTATATGTTTTAATTAAATTAGTAAATTTTATTTTAGCAACAACACCAGTTTTTAATTAATTATTCAAGAAAACTATAAAAACAAATAAAACAACAAAATACGCTAAGGACTTCCAGTGTATATGTAATTATTAGTTTTTTTTTCTCAAAAAAAAAATATTTTTATTAAAATACCAACTCTAGCACAAGCAATATTGAAAATACAATCAATAACATTTTAAAAGCAATAATTTAAGATATTTTTTAGCTGTAAGTTTTTTCTCTTAATTTAAACAAAGTATTTAATTTATAATTAAAACAACAACAACTACTTAATGCAATTATACGCTCAACTATATTATTTACACAAATACATAAAATAAAAAAAAAATATAATTAATTATTACAGTTTTATACATAATTATATAAAAATTTTAATAAACAAAATATATATTTAAAAAGTAATTTTGTTTTTTTATAACTTTGTAGTTAGTTTGTTAGTTAGAAGTTTGTTTGGTAGTTGTTTTAGTTGTTATTTGAAATTGAGGGAATATCGGGAAAAGCAAACGATTAATATCTCTTGTGAAATAGAGGTATATGGTTACAACATTTACCTCTAAAGAGTTTATATATCTTTGAAATAAACTACTGGACACGTGGTCAAAGTCCTCAGTGTTAAACCATTAATATGTAAGTCTAAATCCAAAAACAAAAACCTAATATCGAAAGATTATTTCTTTCAAATTTAACTGTATAAGGGATTTCTACAAATATAGATAGATAGATAGATAGATAGATAGATAGATAGATAGATAGATAGATAGATAGATAGATAGATAGATAGATAGATAGATAGATAGATAGATAGATAGATAGATAGATAGATAGATAGATAGATAGATAGATAGATAGATAGATAGATAGATAGATAGATAGATAGATAGATAGATAGATAGATAGATAGATAGATAGATAGATAGATAGTTAGTTAGTTAGTTAGTTAGTTAGTTAGTAAGTTAGTTAGTAATTTAGTTAGTTATTTAGTTAGTTAGATAGTTAGACAGTTAGTTTGTTAGTTAGTTAGTTAGTTAGTTAGTTAGTTAGTTAGTTAGTTAGTTAGTTAGTTAGTTAGTTAGTTAGTTAGTTAGTTAGTTAGTTAGTAAGTTAGTTAGTTAGTTAGTTAGTTAGTTAGTTGGTTAGTTATTTAGTTAGTTAGTTAGTTAGTTAGTTAGTTAGTTAGTTAGTTAGTTAGTTAGTTAGTTAGTTAGTTAGTTAGTTAGTTAGTTAGTTAGTTATTTAGTTAGTTAGTTATTTATTTATTTAGTTAGATCGATTGTTCTTTCCTGGGGAAAAAACTTTCGGTAAATATAACTGTCGCTGGATTGACAATATTTGGCCGAGTATGATTTGGGTCGTTCCGGAGAAAAGATCCAATTGTCGTGAGAACGAGTTATTTAGTTTATTATTGTTAGTTAGTTACAACAGTTAGTATGTTACATCCGGTTGTGCACTGGAGGATCAAAGTCTGTTGGGTATCGAACCAGTCATGGGCACCTAAATGACACATGTGGGCTGAGCGGAATATCATATTCAACACTTCATTACTGCTCGAAGTCACTTTTAATTATAAAATTAAGTCATCATATGATCCTATCATATAATAGATTGGATTTTTAGAGGAAATAACTTGTTGTAAGTATATGGGGTTAGGATCGAATAACCCGAAAACCAGATGTTTTAAACAAATTCTTCACTTCCTCCTTTATATAATTATACTTAATTTCGCTGTCCAGTGTTATTAAGCATCATTTAAATAAGATAATTTCAACTATTCCCATCAAAATATATGATAGACCATATAATATAACAATGACTCCACTATAGAAAATAAAAAACATTTTTTAGGTTACGTTACAGTTATTTATATGGTTTTATTTAACATACATCTAAAAAAATCTTAAAAAAATATCCATAGTCTGAAGTTCAGGATTTTATAATTAAAACTTATAATTTATTGATTAGTAGTACGTCTATACCAGAAGCGAGCACGAAAATCATCCGAACAGGTAAGAAAAGCTGGTGAAATCGGAGAATGTGTTATATAACGAACCGGTCCATTGTGACCCAAAGACATTAGATTCAAACGACTACCATTGCGAGAATTCCAAGAGCATAGCGAAGTAGTAGCCTCATCGGGAAATAAAACATAGTCTTCAGTGTGATTAAATACAGCCTGGGTATTGTGCTCTTGTTTGCCTGTCGTACCAGCACCAGTATACGTTTGTATGGGACGACTAGTGCAAAGTTCCCATAAATAAACTAAGGAATCTTTGCCGGATGAAAGAAGATACTGTAAGTTCAAAAAAATATATATTTAATAAAAATATTTATTACTTGTATATTTTAAATGTGAAGCATACCTTGCCATTACGTGTAAATTGCACTGAGCAAATTTCTGCACCACCATGAGCTTCTGTTATAGTATTAATGCAGCGACCACTAACACCGTCCCAAATTTTTATCGAACCATCAATACTACCTGTAGCGTACAGTTTAGCTGTCGGAGCATATTTAACACATGTTATAGAACCATTGTGATGTTGTGATGCTATAGCTGAGACAAAACATTGACCAGTTTGTACATCATATACCCTTAACAAAGAATGCTCTGTACCAATTGCCATATAGTCACCACTGGGATGAAAACCCAAACAAGTTACTGGTTCACAATCAGTAAAGACTTTATGAGCCTTTTTAACTGAAGGTTTAGCAATATCAAAAAGTTTGACTGTGCCGTCTCTTGAACCGGAAGCTAGAATATGCTCCTTAGGATGAAATTCCAAATAAGCTACTTCATCGGTATGATCGTAAAGTGTACGTATAACTGGATGTCCCTGCTGTTCACGTCCAGCCTCAATTTCTTCAGGAGCAGATTTGGCCAACATACGTTCAACATCTAGAATCTTAATACTGGCATCCACACTACCTGTGGCCACTAGAGTGCCATCATGACTAAATGCTCCCGCACGACAAGACTGTTTGTGAGAGGTTACATAGGCCGTTTCATAAGAAGCCGGTTCTGGTGCCAAAGCAGATGCGTCTGGTTCAAACTCCAAATCGATACAGGGCAAAACATCGTCTTTGGGTGCAGGTTCTTTATCGCTTAACGTTTGCATACCAGCTATCATAACATGCAGTAGACGCTCACTAGGAGTGCACTCATCCGCTTTTACCAGCATAGACAATTCCATGGCAAATTTTTCCAAGCCATCGTACATCAATTGACTGCAAGAAATATTAGTGATTTTAAACGTATTGTTCTGCTTTGATTACAATTTCCTTACCTTATAATAAGCCGGTAAAGAATTTCACGATTCTTAACCAAATTTCTAGGATCTAATATTTCTATATCGCGCATTTTTATTAATTTTCCGGCCACTTTAATTATTTTTACTCAATAAAAAACAATTTTTTTATAAACAGCCAGAATGTAAACATAAATCACAATAATTGACAGCAAGAAAACAAAGTGTATAATTCACAATAACTAACAATATAAGAAAAACGCCAAAAATTATTACAAAACAAAATGGTATATAAGTAATATTTATTAAATATATTCTTTAATATAATGTTATAGAAATTATAAGAAAAATTAAAAACTAATAATTAATTTATTTAATATTTTGTTTAAAATTAAATTTGTTTATTAAAATTTCCTACAATAAATAAAGCATTTTTATACTACATTAACAGAACTATTGTTAACACTGTTTGCTGAGAGCAAATGTCAAAGAGAACATGTAAACAAATGTCATTTCACTCTTAATTAAAATTTAGTTAACACGTGCATAAACATTAGTTTTAATTCGTTTTTTAGATTTTCTACAAAATATTAAATAAATTTATTAAAAAAAATGAAAATCCGTAAGAATCACAGAGTTAATAAACGTTATCGTTATAATGTTAATAGAAAAACCCTTAATAAAACCAGATCCTCAACGGGTAAAATAAAAGAGTAAGTTTTGGTAGCTAAAAATTTATAATAAACAAATTCAATAATTATTAAATTTACTATTCTAGTCCTGTTTTAAGCAAACTATGGGAGGAAAGCAAAAGACCAGGAACAAATTTCAAAGAAATGGGTTTATCAGCAGATCCCAATAAAGCAGTGCCTATACCAAATTTCAGAAAAGATCGTTTAAAAATTACTAAATTAGTAAATGGTTTCGTCGAAGAAGAACTCAATGAGGAAGATATTAAACCAGTTGCGAAAAGAGGTCATGTTGTTAATGAATTGGAAGAAATGGCTAAACAAAAAGCCGATTCACAATTAAGGTAAATTAATATCCAATGTTTTTTAAATAATATGTTTTAATTTAAATTTTTTTTGTTTTAGATTACCCAAAGGTGTTGTTAGCCATTTAACATACTTTTTAGATAAATATCAATTAAACTACAAAGCCATGGTTACAGATCGTCGTAATCATGATCAATGGACTTGGAAACAATTTCGCATGAAAATCAAACAGTTTATGGGTATACCTGAACAATTTAACAAATATTTGGAAAAGAAAAATCTTCCTTTGGATAAACAATTACCCTGGCCTGAGTATGATTCGGATAGTGAATGGTAGTTTGCTTGCGTTAATAGTTTGTAGGATTTTTATGTTTAATAAAATTTAGTTTATTAAAATGTGTGTTTAAACAAGTTCCTTTGTATTTTTAATCTTTCTAAAAGGGGGCACAATGGGCAAGTGAAAAGTAAGACAATTTTTATACCCTACACCACTATAGTGGGGAGGGTATTATGCGTTTGTGCTGATGTTTGTAACAACCAAAAATATTGGTTCTGACCCACCTTAAAGTGGGTCAGAACCAATATTTAGCTATGTCCGTCTGTCTGTCTGTGTGTAAACCTTGTGCGCACGCTACAAATTGCAATTTTCAAGATAATTTGATTTGAAATTTGTCATATACTCTTTTTTGGTTCAAGGACGAACGCTATTGAAAATGGTTGAAATCGGTCCATTATTTCGCCTAGCCCCCATACAACCGTACCCCCCGAATAGGGCCTTTAGGCTCATAATTACGTTAAATGTTCTATTATGTCAACAAAAATCCGCAAAACTTATTATTTAGAACGATAAACAACGCTACTAATTTTTATAGTGATCGGGCCTCATTTGACCCTAGCCCCCATACAAACTCCCCTTGTTTTTTTTGTCAATTATACGTAAAAATGTTCCACAATACGGTTAAATAGTAAATTAAATGCTTTATTTTTTTAAATTATCCACTTATTTAACATACTGACTGGTGTAGGGTATTATATAGTCGGCAATGTCTGACTATACATTCATACTTAGCATCATAGGCTAAGCCATGGAATAGACTATGAATTAGACTACGTACAAGATTAGACTATAAACTACACTATAGAATAGACTTTAGACTAGATTATTTACAATACTATTAGACTATAAACTACAATATAGGCTAGGCCATGGAATAGACTACGTACAAGACTAGAGTATTAACTATGCTATAGAATAGACTATGGACTAGATTATTTAAAATACTGTAGACTAGACTACAGTATGGACTATAGACTATACTATACGATAGACTTGACTATAGATTAGACTATAAACTACATAATAGACTACTGTGTAGACTAGGTCATGGACTAGACTATGAACTAGACTGCGCACAAGACTGGACTATAAACTACACTATAGAATAGACTATCGACTAGATTATTTACAATACTATAGACTAGACTACAGATGGACTGTAGACTATACAATACACTAGTCTTGATAAAAGATTAGACTATGAAAACTATAGATTTGACTGAAGATTATAGATTAGACTATAAACTACATTATAGATTAGGCCATGCACTCGACTACGTACAAGACTAGACTATAAACTACACTAAAGAATAGACTATGAACTAGATTATTTACAATACTATAGACTAGACTACAGATGGACTGTAGACTACATAATACACTAGACTTGATTAAAGATTAGACTATGAAGTCTATAGATTAGACTGAAGATTATAGATTAGACTATAAACTACATTATAGATTAGGCCATGCACTTGACTACGTACAAGACTAGACTATAAACTACCCTATAAAATAGACTATGGACTAGATTATTTACAATACTATAGACTTGACTACATTATGGACTGAAGACTACACGAAGACTACTACACATATGGACTACTGTATAGACTAGGCCATGGACTAAAATATGTGTAGTTCATATACGTAAAAGACTAGACTATAAACTATACTATAGAATAGACTTTGGACAAGATTATTTACAATACTATAGATTAGACTACAGTATGGACTGCATACTACACCATACAATAGACTTGACTATAGATTAGACTATAAACTACACTACTGAATAGACTACACTATTGACAATAGACTAGGATATAGACTAGACTATTATGGACTAGATTGTAGACTGCTTGTCAAAAGTTCATTAGCTAGAAGTACTTTAAATGAAGTTAGAAAGTATTGACATTTCTTGCTTGATATGAATAGTTTCGATTTCAATTAATGTTTGCAGAGAATCCGTTACATTTGTAATAACAAAAAGTGTTTATAACAGCTGTTCAGTATATATTGTTATAAACATTTTTATTAACATTTTTTGTTTTCTTCTAATTATTCCATTAAATTAAAATAAAACAAAGTTGTTTTTTAAATATTTTTATATTTTAAGCCTTTTGGTTTCCTTTATTTCACTTTCTCAGTTGAAATCCAATAATTTTTTTTTGCTTTTGCATAATACACGTACCATTAAAAATGTGATGGGGGTTTTACAATTAGTTATTTATTATGTTTTTTTCTTGTATTCTTTTTTTATTAAAAATTTTTTGTTTTTATTAAGAGAATGAAGCACATACAAGTTAGAGTACAATATTTTTTATGTATTTTATTAATTTTTATATGTATCTTATCATTTCAAGTCAATCTCATCATACGTTATAAATTTTAAAGTTTTAAGCCTTTTTAAAACTTAGTGTTTTTTTAATATTTCCTTTTTATGTAATTATATGTAACGTTTTGCCAACATTATATGTTAATTAACAAAACACTATAAAGTGTTTGTGTTAAAATTTTAAGAATCTATAAATATATAATATCTTTAAGATTCTGTGATAGATTGTTGTTGTTGATATTATGTAGGTGTTGGAAAGTTAGTTTATTTTTTGTTTTGGTATGATGTGGAGTTAAATTAAAAGTTTTGTTTGGTGATATTTTATGTTTGACATAAATTAGTAGTTTGATAGTAACCAAAATTATTGGAAGGATTTATGTTTTTTTTTTTGTATTTTATAATATTTTTTTCGATTTAATTAAATCAACCACAGGGAAAATGCACACATTTAATTTTATTTCCTTGCGTAAATGGGAAATTTTCTTTAAGAAACATTTAGTTTTTTGTTCAGATCAAATCTCAATTAAAACTACAGGTTGTAATAAAAAAAATTTAACTTAAAAATACATAATATTGAAATTAACAAACAATTTTAATTGATTTTTAAAATCAATTTATGTTAAAAAAACGTAATAAACAAAAACAAATGAATGATTGGATAAGTTAGGCGATGTATACACTCTTGTTAAATCTTACAACGTTGACAATAAAATGTACAGAAAAATGTTTAATACTACTGTCAACTTACAAATTTTGTCTTGCAATATTTTCGGTAATGCTTTTTCGGACAACGTTACAAAAGAAAAATTCTAAGTTTAGACGATTATTAGACATTTTCTAAATATTTTACTGACAACGTTGTAAGATCTGACAAGCGCGTATCACGGCTTTTAGTGTAAATGATGTTGTAATGATAACACGTGTCAGAGCAAATGGTTGATAAAAATGACAGTTAATTTGAAAACATTAGAATCCCACAAAAGTTTAGAATCAAACTGAACTTGTCAGATGTGTAGTTTTATAATAGTGAAAATTTCACAATTCTGATTAATTGTGAGTGAAACTTTTATCAATACCAAGTGCTATGACACCTTAATTATTTCAAATGGATTATAATGATAATGACATTTAATGAAATGATGATTATGATGATGACAATAATGAATATTTGAATGTCATAATTATAACATTTTAAAGGGTATAATAATAATTACTGGAGTAATACAATAATTCAAATGAAATATTGGCATAACGTCCTTATTGATCTTGTTGTTAAAGAATGTAGTTGATGGAGTTATTGACGACGACGATGATGATGATGAGGCAGATTTCCTGCGAAATGATTTACGATGTCTGTGTAAATTTTGATACAAATAATTATAGTAAATTAGGAAAAATTCCATAAAAAATTGTTTTAAAATGCTTTTCAAATTTGTAAATTTTTCACGTTTAACCATGATGTTGGATGAGAATGATGAAGTTGTTGTTGATGATGATGACAATGATGATGAGAAGAATGGTAAAAATGTTTTGGTGTTGGGACAAGGCTTAAGGAATGATGACGATGTTGATGATAAAAATTTTTGTTGTTGGTTGTTGTTGTTAATGTTAAATGTTAGAGGAGGATTAATTAGTATTGAAGATGTCTTTTCTATGCTTCTAAATGGATGTTCATGTATGTTATTTAATGGTGTATTAAAGGAGTTGTTTTCATTATTATTGATAATAATAATAATAATTTTATTCTTTGGTTTTACATCAATAGTTTTTTGTGATTTTTCTTCATTTTGCTGTTGTTTTTGTGGTTGTTGTATTAGAGTATCATGTTCATGTATGTTATTATTATTATTGTTATTATAATTATTAATATTATAATTTCTAATTGTGATAATAATTTTTAGTATATTACTATTATTACTTTTATATTTATGCTTAATAAATGAATTTTCAATTGCCAACATATTCTTTGATTGCTGTTGTTTTTGCTGTTTCTGCTGTTGTTGACCTTCGAATTGTTGTGTTTGTATTGTATTCTTCTGGCTGCTCCCTAGTTATTTCTTCTTTTGGGCCTTCTCAGCGGCTTTTGTGACTTTACCCGAAGTCGTCTCTTTAAAGGTTACCGACTTAATGACACCCACAGCAACAGTTTGCCTCATATCACGTACGGCAAAACGTCCCAGTGGTGGAAATTCTTGGAAACTCTCCACACACAATGGTTTTGTGGGCACGAGCATTATAATGGCTGCATCGCCCGATTTTATAGCTTTTGGATCAGTTTCAGTTGTTTTGCCGGTACGACGATCACATTTCTCTTTGATTTCGGCAAATTTACAAGCAATATGAGCAGTATGACAATCCAAGACGGGCGTATAGCCATTAGCAATTTGTCCAGGATGATTAAGGACAATTACCTGGAAGTAGAGTATATGTCTATTGTAAAAATAGATAGAGCACATTGTGATTCTTGACCATAAGGCCTTTGACACATTGCAATCCGACCTATTCTATTGATAGTTATACGGACGGAATCCAAGTATTTTATTTAGATTTAGAATTGAACCGTGTCATACTACTTTGTTCGCTATTTTAGTCACTCATAGAATTTATACATGACTGTTAGTACCAGCATCTAGCTGTTAGTAGACACTAAACATCCCGTAAATAGTTTGTCGGTTCTATGTAAGTCTATCACCTTTCTTTGTATATATACTTCTCTTCATTAGAGAAGAAATACAAACCTGCGGTTGCGTTTTCTGCTTCCCAGAGAAAATGTAAATTAAGTGGAGTGCGGCTACGGTTGCGGATTTTGTAGCCATTTTGTTTTTGTATTTCATAGTTTATTTACTCACCACATGCCCAGCAGTTCGACAAAGAGTCAATGCATACGAAAAAGACAGTAATTTCCACTAATAGTTAATCACCTGGATGATCGTAATTCGTATGTTTAGGGTCATTCGTCACGAATGTACCATTTGTAATCGATAATGAAGACAGTCGTTACTTTAGTGTCTTAGTATTATAGAGAGTAGACACTTGAAATTTTTAAATTCTAGTTCCATTAATATCTTACCACCTGGCTGACTCCAATTCGTATTTTTTGGGTCTTTCGTCGCAAATAAACTCTTTGTAAACGAGAATGAAGACAGTCGTCACTTTAGTGTCCCCTTTTGTAAGCGAGAGCGAAGGCAATCGTCTCTTTACTGTCTCTTTGTAGGGTGTAGAGTGACGATTGACTTCCTCGTAGGACAAGCCCATGTTAAAATGGTTGGTCACCTGGGTAGTCAGGTGGCTAGGTGCCACCACAAGTGGTAGGTTAAGTGGACAGTTCGGAACTGTCCCGTCGAACTGCTGGGTGGTTTTTGTTCATCAAAAGTATGAATGGCATGGCAACTCTAAATGTAAATGAGAGAAAATCCGTAAACAAATTAAAATAAATTTTAATTTGGTGCGGATTTCTTCAACGATTTAAGTTGTCAAAACTCAATATAAAAAAATATCCGTCTCCGCAGCCGCAATATTGTATTTCTACCCTTAGACTATTTTAATTCGATACCATCTAGTCTAGACAATTTGAAACTATATATTGCCTGGTAAAAAGGACAACAATCTCCCTAATTTCTGATTCGACCATGAGTAACCAATGCAGAGGTAACAAATAATGCCCCTGATAACCATAATGCAATGATTCTCAAGGTCAGAGTTAATAACTATTTTACTTAGTATACAATCTTTACAATTTACCAGTAAGACTTGGTTCCCATGTTCTAAAATGTTTAATATGAGACTACGCATCATTTAGTGCACTCTTCACCATAGCTAAGTTGAGAAACTCTCTTCTTTCAACCCCAGTGCAGTGATTCCCAAGGTCTGTGCTAATAACTATTCAGCTTATTATAAATTCTTTATAATTTGCCAGTAAGACTTGGATCCCAAGTTCTG
This sequence comes from Lucilia cuprina, assembly GCF_022045245.1. Lineage (NCBI taxonomy): Eukaryota > Metazoa > Arthropoda > Insecta > Diptera > Calliphoridae > Lucilia > Lucilia cuprina. The sequence continues at coordinate 75,068,677 of NC_060952.1, forward strand.
CAAGCATATACCCAATATGAGGCTAATATATTCCTTACGTATAATGTTAGACAAATTTACCCTTGAGTTAATAGGAATCATATTGTTCCAATATATGTTCCAAAATATATGTATATCTATTAACCTTTGAAATGCCAGGCTGATGGATATAAAATCCTTTAACTTCGAGTGGTTTGCCTTCACTATACACTAAACTTTCATTGCCTCTTCGACATATACCTACCACTGGGGCCTATGTATCTATGTGTTACCAAAAATAAACCTATTGTTTATATTTGTGCACTGTAACTGGAAGTCCCCCTGATCGTCTTCCTAATTCCATTCCTTTAAAATAACCTATACCTTGGGACCCATAAAACGTATACTTGTAATTTGAATTTCGCAGATTTGCTCAAAAAACAAATGATATATGGATATGTATACTTAATCGCTGGATACATACCTGAGCGGTAAAATCAGCTGCACCCTTAGGTGGGCAATTTTTGGTATCACCGGCAACATAACCACGACGCAATTCCTTAACCGAAACGTTTTTAACGTTGAAACCAACATTATCACCGGGTAATGCTTCCGACAATGCTTCGTGATGCATTTCAACCGACTTGACTTCAGTTACCAAGTTGACGGGAGCAAAGTTTACCACCATACCTAAGGGGGAAAAAATTTGTAAAGAAAAAACAAACAATAAATTAGAAAGCTTTAATAAATGTGTGCCGCACAAAGTGAGTCACAGCTTAAACAATAGATACATACTAAAATGCTAAAACTTTCAATATCTCCTACCACCCCATTCCGAAAACAATTAAGTGTTTTCGTTAGTTTTGCTTTAAAACTAATGCACAACCCCATAAATGAAAGTACCTACAAGCACACGCATTCATTGTAATTGTTAACCCTATAACCTAAAGACCTACTTTTTTTGGAATTGTAATTTAAACCATTCCTTTGTTAGCGATTATAATAAAACGAAATAGTTTTAACTGTTTTTAATAGATTTTAAACTTACCTGGTTTCAAAATGCCAGTCTCGACACGACCCACGGGTACTGTGCCAATACCACCAATTTTATAGACATCCTGCAAAGGCAAACGCAATGGCTTGTCGGTGGGACGTGAAGGTGGCATTATAGCATCCAATGCATCAATTAAAGTCTTGCCTTCAACTTTAGCATCTTTACGCTCAACAGTCCATCCTTTGAACCAAGGCATTTTGTCGGATGGTTCCAACATATTATCACCATGCCAGCCGGAAATAGGCACAAATGCAACACCAGCAGGATTGTAGCCAATCTTCTTGATGTATGATGATACCTCCTTTTTGATTTCCTCATAGCGAGCTTCACTATAGGGTGGTTCCGTGGAGTCCATCTTATTGACACCGACAATCAATTGTTTGACACCCAAAGTAAAGGCCAAAAGAGCATGCTCACGAGTCTGACCGTTCTTCGAAATACCGGCTTCAAATTCACCAGTACCAGCAGCCACAATCAAAACAGCACAATCAGCCTGCGAGGTGCCGGTAATCATGTTCTTAATGAAATCACGATGTCCGGGAGCATCAATAATGGTTACATAGTATTTAGCCGTTTCGAATTTCCATAAAGCAATATCAATGGTAATACCACGTTCACGTTCGGCTTTTAGTTTGTCCAAGACCCAAGCGTACTTGAAGGAACCCTTACCCATTTCTTGGGCTTCCTTTTCGAATTTCTCAATTGTACGCTTGTCGATACCGCCACACTTGTAAATCAAATGACCGGTAGTGGTCGATTTACCCGAATCGACATGGCCAATGACTACGATATTAATATGAGTCTTTTCCTTGCCCATTTTCTTTCGCGCGGTTTCTCGCTTCGATTTAACACAAAATTATCAAATAAAGAATTATAAATGCTTTCTTAAGCAATTTTAAAGAGACTGGCTATATTGGAGAAAATAAAAACAACAAATATTAATAAATTTTCAAAATTTTCAATTAAAGCAATTAAATGTTAATCATTTAAATTCTAAATTTTTGATCACATTAGAGTCATTTATGACTCTTCTGCACTATTAAAATGATCATATATGCGCTCATTTTCTGATCATAAATGACACATTCGTCGGGAGAAAATGGTAACCTACCCGCGACTCTTCTAAATGAGTCATTTATGAGCCCCACTTCCGATCAATTATCGGAAGTGAGTCATTAAAAAGCCAAAGAACTGGTCGTTTTTGAGTTATTTCCGAATCATATTATAGTGATTTTTGAGTCTTATCTGATTAATTTTTATGTTGGTTACAGACAAATACAATACAACAGAAAACAGTTTTTGATCTTCCGACTGCGCGAAATTTAACTACAAACAATCATATTTCAAAAACCTGGATGACCTATTTATGATCGGTATATATTGTTTTTGCAAAGATCATTATCATCCTTGACAGAAAATCAACTTTATAAATATCACACAAATTTGCATACTTATACATTTAATTTTATAAACAAAATGAGAATTATATCAACTCATTTTAGGCCACACAAAAAGTTTTGCTAACTCTTCCAAAAGAGTCTTTTCTGAGCCCCATTTTTAAATCGTTTTTGAGTCATTTTTAAGTATAAGTTTAGCTATTTCATTATAAACAAAAACAATTAAATAAGGAACAATTTTAGATCTTTCAACTGCTTGAAATATGGCCACAAAATAAGTTTTTAAAACCATCATACTTTAAACACCAGGATGATGAATTTATGATTGCTATATATTTTGTTATCGTTTTTCAAATATTGAATTTTCAATTATATATGGGGATCATTTTCGAGTCATTTTTAAGCGCTCAACTTATTAATCACTTTTAGGTCATCAAAAGGAGTAAAAAATTACTCAGTTTACTGATTAATCATCCAACAATCTTACAAATGCTAGCTGGGATAGGCCTGGAATGTGCCACGTCCCCTGTTGCTAGATATTTTAATGTGAAATGTATTCCGAAATATATCACTGTAGTACCAGTCGTTAATACATATAAAATGCGTTTTAAAGAGTTCAATTCTGTTTTATTAAGTCCTAGTTAAGATCTTATTCAACTCCAGTTTAGTTGTTTGAGTTCATTTCTTATTTAGTTCTAGTTCAAATCTAGTTCATTCAATTCAAGTTAAGTTCTACTCCTGTTTAATTCTATTTCAGTTCTGCTTCTAGTTTAGATTAGTTTATGTTCTAGTTTAGTTTCTGCTTAGTAGTAGTTCAGTTCTAGTTTAGTTCAAGTTCAGTTCTAGTTCATATCTAGTTCAGTTCTAGTTCAGTTCTAGTTCAGTTCTAGTTAAGTTCCAGTTCATTTCTAGTTCAGTTCTAGTTCAGTTCTAGTTCAGTTCAAGTTCAGTTCAAGTTCAGTTCTAGTTCAGTTCTAGTTCAGTTCTAGTTCAGTTCTAGTTCAGTTCTAGTTCAGTTCTAGTTCAGTTCTAGTTCAGTTCTAGTTCAGTTCTAGTTCAGTTCTAGTTCAGTTCTAGTTCAGTTCTAGTTCAGTTCTAGTTCAGTTCTAGTTCAGTTCTAGTTTAGTTCTAGTTCAGTTCTAGTTCAGTTCCAGTTCTGTTTTAGTTCAGTTCTAGTTCAGTTCTAGTTCAGTTTTAGTTCAGTTCTAGTTCAGTTCTAGTTCAGTTCTAGTTCAGTTCTAGTTCAATTCTAGTTCAGTTCTAGTTTAGTTTTAGTTCAGTTCTAGTTCAGTTCTAGTTCAGTTCTAGTTCAGTTCTAGTCCAGTTCTAGTCCAGTTCTAGTTTAGTTCTAGTTCAGTTCTAGTTCAGTTCTAGTTCAGTTCTAGTTCAGTTCTAGTTAAGTTCTAGTTCAGTTCTAGTTCAGTTCTAGTTCAGTTCTAGTTCAGTTCTAGTTCAGTTCAGTTCTAGTTCAGTTCTAGTTCAGTTCTAGTTCAGTTCTAGTTCAGTTCTAGTTCAGTTCTAGTTCAGTTCTAGTTCAGTTCTAGTTCAGTTCTAGTTCAGTTCTAATTCAGTTCTAGTTCAGTTTTAGTTCAGTTCTAGTTCAGCTCTGGTTTAGTTCGAATTCAGTTGGAGTTCAGTTCTAGTTCAGTTCTAGTTCAGTTCTAGTTCAGTTCTAGTTCAGTTCTAGTTAAGTTCTTTTTCAGTTCTCGTTCAGTTCTAGTTCAGTTCTAGTGCAGTTCAGGTTTAGTTCAGATTTAGTCCAGTTCTTGTTCAGTTTTAGTTTAAAAATTTTTGCGAATATTAAAAATAACCAGGTCTTGCAAAGCGTGATCAGATGTTGAAGATCGTTTAAAAAGTTTCGGCGATGAAGTTTTGTTTATATTATTTTTTTTTCTTAGATTATCTTTAATAGAATATTGTTATTTCTAATAAATAGCGATAATATTATAAATAATAGTAAACATTTATATAAAAACCATTAAAATAATGTTTGTAAAAAAACGTATTAAAACATTATTAGCTATAAGGCAACTTTGGTATTTTGCCGTCCAAAAAAAGTTATTACCTTAAGGTACATATATCTGTATATTAATTGTTCCTTTTTATTTTTCATTATCTATAGATCTATTGATCATATTATATTACTAAATGGGCGTGTAAATATAGTTACATAAACTATTGTTTGAATTGGGGAGAGAAATTTCCTTTCCATCATAAAATTTATATGACCCTTTTTAATTAGTATCCGGCTTTTAACACATACACAGAAAAAACGTTTCGTTTCTTTTTCCCGTTAGCTATGTATGTATATCGGGAAATTCGGGAAAGGTGTAGGTGGTAAGAGAAGGATTTATTTGTTGTACTTACATTTTGTATGCCGCTTGTAAAAGTAGCAATTAACCGTTAGTTGCTGTTAACCCAAAAAAAATTGTCACAGAAAGCACTATAATAAATTACAAAACCATAAATTATTAATAATATTAAATAAACATTTTTACACATTCAATTATAATTAAAGAAATTGCAAGATATTTTTTCAGGGATTTTAAAAGAAATTAAGATATTTGTTTTAATATCTAATTAGCAAATATTAATTAACAATTCCATTTAATTTATAAACTATTTTAATATTTATTAAATCATTTTGAAAATATCTATTTTTTATTATTAAAATTTTATTAAGAATTTTCTTTAATTTTTTTTTATATTTTCTGCAGCATTTATAAACGATTTTTACCGTTAACAATTTAAGTGCACTGTCTGTTCTTTGTCTTTCTGCCAACGTCTGGATTGGAAATATGAAATTGTATCTGTTCGTAGCACAATCGTGATATTTCTCTATACGAAAAATCAATAACTATGTGCCACACTTTAGTGTTAACTCCCATCACCACCATCATCGTCATCATCTTCGTCACCACCATCATCACTACCATTGCATTTGTCTCCAAAAGGAAAAAAATGAAAATGAACACAGACAAGCGAGTAAGCATATGAACAGAGCAGAATGGAATGGGACATTCATACAAACAAATAGACAAGAAGGAAGAATATTAAGCTACCGGTCTCTGGTTGCATTGGAAATTTTCGTTTCGGTTTTTAGTCGTTTTTTTTTTCTTTTACAATTCGTGGTTCTTTGTTGCCCTTTCAATTTCTATGTTCATCGTATCCATACATTAGTCCATCGTATTTACAGTTAAAAAATCAATTCACATGACGATGCACGATTTTCGTCGGTTTCGTTCTAAAAACGATTAACGCTTGTACTCTCTTGTGTACAGCATTATTTGGGGTGCAGCAGTTTGTTCCATGTTATGGCATCTAACCGACAATGCTCCATCGAGCATTGTTGTGGTGCAACATAATGGAAATTTAAGGAAAACTACGAACCATATGAATGAGTACATGTACAACAACGACAATAACAACAAATTCCTTAACATGAAATTTTGCACTCCCTTGTTGCAACTTGCGCATTGTCGTCGAAAAGCAATTTGTTGTGCATGTGGTACAAACTGGTTGAGATTTATTTTTTACAACGACAACGACAAGAATGTCTTATTTCTATTCTTGACATAGTAACTAAATTTTGCTGCAAACATATACTTGGTTCTGCGTATACTTTTCATATGCGATTCTCTTTCACAAAATTCAAAGAAAAAAAAAACTATTTACAGAATACAGTCAGTCATCATCGTATTCTGTTCCAATTTGCAGTTGTATGCAAATTGTATTCGTAACATGTGTTAATCATACGTCTTATTTTGTTCATATATGTATGCATACACAGACATACATAGTTTTATATTGAATTCTCACGAATTTTCAATTTTAAAAAATCTCAAAATATTCGGCATTTCCTTAAACCACTGGGGATTATTAACCTTAATGGATTTATTAGGATGGCAGCTATTTCAGTGTTTAAACCAGAATCTTTGCGCAGTACACCGGCTCAGGAAATCAGCAGCTGTTTTGGCACATCAAAATTTTTATATATGCATTCGCATAGAAAAAACAAGTATGAATTTATAGTCGGACATTGCCGACCATATGATACCCTACACCAGTCAGTATATTAAAATTGTGGATTTTTTTATATAAAGCATTTAATTTGTTTTATTGTGAAATTTTTTATTTATTGTTGACAAAAAAGAGATTTTCTACAAGAGGGCTCATAGGGGAGAAGGGGTAAATATGGGCCTATCCTTATAAATTTTGGTAAATGAATTTACCTCAACTTCAAATTCATTTATGTAGATTTTGATGGTTTTATTAGTAATTATAAGTTAATTTTGACCTTAAAGTCATTTTCTGAAGGGAAGTTTGTATGGGAGCTAGGGTCAAATGAGGCCCGATTTCTATAAAAATTAGTATTGTCATTTATTGTTCTATAAAACTAATTTTTGTTGATTTTTTGTTGACATTATAAAACATTTAACGTAATTGTGAGCATAAAGGCCCGATTTGGGGGGGGTACGGTTGTATGGGGGCTAGGGGAAATAATGGACCGATTTCAACCATTTTCAATAGCGTTCGTCACTGAACCAAAAGAAGAGTATGTGCCAAATTTCATTAAATTTTCTTGAAAACTGCGACCTGCAGCGTGCGCACAAGGTTTACATGGACACACAGACAGACGGACGGGATGGGCGGACAGACGGACATAGCTAATTGGTATACTTTAAGGTGGGTCTAGGACCAATATTTTTGGGTATTACAAACTTCAGTACAAAAGCATAATACCCTCCCCAACAAGTATAACAAGTAATAAATTATAGTCGGGCAAGGCCGACTCTTAAGTTGAATTGTGCCTAAACTCAGATATACTTAAGGCGTTTATTGTTAAATAAAATTGTAGACATTTAAGTGAAATTTTGATGGTGGCTTTTCATATTGGCTAGGGTCATATGAGGCCCTATAGTAATAGAATTCGTGAGGGTCATCAAGTCTAGTATAGAACTTGGTTTTGCAGCTTTTTGTCGAGATACAAGTATATTAAACATAATTATGAGCCCTATTCGGCGGGTTCAATTGTATGCGGGTTAGGTGAAATAATGAACCGATGTTAACTATTTTCAATAGGCTTCGTCTACGGTACCATAGAAGATCACGTGCCAAAAATTTCATTAAATTATCTCCTAAATTGCGACCTGTAGTTAGATTACAAGGTTTACAAGACCTTCGGTGGGTTCAGTTGTATTGGAGCTAGATGAAATAATGGACCGATATTAACTTTTTCAATATGCTTTGTTCCTGAGATAGTAGAAGATCATGTACCAAATTTGATTACAGACGGACGGACATAGCTAAATCGACTTAGAAAATGATTCTGAGCCGATCGGTATACTGAAGTGGTGTAGGGTATAATAAGTGTAGGAATCGGGGAATAGTAGAGTCAATTCAAGACTAGATAATTAAATGACTAATCAATAATCATATTCATGAACTAGTCAACTCATTTGCCCATAGACTAGTAAATAAGTATATATTTAAGAACGAAGCTTGAAAAAATATTTTGTATAAGAGAAAAGTACTCTTTTTGAAAAATGATCATTTTGGACCGATATTTTCGAATATACATATCACTATAGTTAATTATGGACCAAATTTTACAAGTCGTTTCTTAATCGAAATAAAGGACCGATCCTTATGAAATTTGGTAGATTTTGGTTCTAATAAATCTTTTTTGTTTTACATTTTATCGATATGATCGAATTAAGCCAGATGTGACGTCCTTTTGATGACTTACGATCAAACTAAACCACGACCTATTAACGACTTAGACGAATTTTTATCACGATCAACATTTAGATAACTTTATTAAGCGTATTCCACTTTTATGGAGCCTAGCTGAAAACATGGATGATTTTCAATATCTTATCAATAAAGAATATTCAGGCCAATTATGAACAATTATTCCCCGGGAGTTCCCATCGCGATACTCATAAAATTATTCCTCCCCATTTCGTAGAAATTTGATTAGATTTGTTTGTGACACATCCTAGAAATAGCCCAGATCATGAAAGATTATGATATCAAGATATCTTAGTCTGCCCTGCGTATAACAGCACAAGCACTTAAGACTCTTATGTGGCTAACCAACTTCTAGTAAGTATACCGATACGAAGACAACCTTTTGTAAAATAGTTTTGTGCAAAAATTATCATATCCGAGGCGATAACCCTAAAAGCTGGAAATTATAAATATTAACGATAATGGTCTCAATATTCACAAATGTTTGTAAAGACATATTGATGGAGTAAAACAGTATAGACATTAGGAAATCTGATGAACGCCTAGGAGAGTCTATAGATTACCCTTCGTTCTTGTAACACACTGGCTGTGTCTGGATGTTCTTCCCTGTGGAATAAAAACTTTCGGTTGATACAGCTGATTGAGAATCGGGTTGGCGTGGGAACGCCATTACAACTGGGGAACTGAACCGGTTTGAAAAAAGGCCATTTCAGATTATTCAAAAATAACAATCCATGAGTTTTAAATGTGAAATAATTGTACAACGGATCATTATAATCATATCATTCATTTACTATTTGAAATGCATCATCCAAAATTTGGAATTTTTGAACAGACAACGACGCACTCTAAAGGTTATCATATACCTTTATCGAGATTTTTTGTTGTAAACCTTAAAATTAAAACTCATAATTTGATTAATATTAGATAAATAAATAAAAGTAATTTAAAAAATTGTGTAATTAAACATTCAAATCCATTTTTTCGAAACTACTTTTTTTGATATCTATCTTGTAATAAAGAGTGATATCACTATTTCTTAACCTTAATTTCTAAGTTATTAGAAAATTTAGAACAGAAATATTAGTCATATATTATGTCAACAGATTGGACTTTTAGATGGCAAAACGGATTTCATAAATTAAGAAGTCTTCCAGCTTTCATAAGGTCTGAAATAGAGCCAAAAATTGTTAATCATTAGAAAACGATATCACAAAAACTTGAGAAAGGAATTTTAAGGCCAGATTCGGATTTAGCGACACCCAATCTTTTAGAAAAGTTTACATTGTCCTATCCCGACACCACCATTGTGGAAAAGGTATATTACGTTTTGGATAATGTTTGTAATGTACAATAATATACACAGCCGTCCGGGTAGTTAGCTGGCTGTCAGTGTAAAGGTTGTGCTTAATTTCCAAGATATTTGGATGAAATTTCGACCAAGGACGACTCCCAATTTTACTACCAACCCTCATACAACCGCAACTTTAAATTTTACCTTTTTAGACTAAAACTAAAACGTCCATTACTGTCTATGGCCATTAGTTTAGTGATCAAATCAAGCATAACTTATTTCTATATAAATAAACATAATTTTTTTAGGTTAGGCCCGACTTTACGAACAATTTTCTTTTAACTTTGGAAATAGTGGTAGAAATATGATCAAAATAAAAAATTTCTATTTTTTAAAGGAATCTTTTGAAATGACAAAGAACTTAAATATCGGAAAGTATTATGTCTGTATAGATATCTTAAAATAAAAATTTATATATAAAGAATATTCGCATACATTGTATTTAACATTTTATACTGTAATACAAAAATATCTATACTGATATGTATATGTATATATAGTATGACAACAGACTAACAAATTTTGGAAAATTGTTGGAAAACGAAACATTTTTTCAATATTTTGAAAGGAAGATGTATGTTACAACAAATCAAAAGAAATATACTTCAGACACCACCGGATCTATTATGATTCCCTTACCAACGCCTCAGATGGGAATCGAACTCACGATCTGCGGTCTAAAAGACTAGAAACTAACCTACGGGAGGTCAGAATGGATTAACATAAGACCAATGAATATATATTAAGTTAATATGCACAGCAAATTTTATTTTTCAAAAGTTATATATAAATTTATAATAAATTTAACTTTTTCAATTAATAAATTAATTAAGTATGTATAACAAAATCTGTAAAACGTTTTTTACAAATATCTAGTAAAGGGTCTCCGCAATATTTTCGTTTTGATTTTTATATTTAAATATTTTAATTGTTCACTATTCAAAAAATATTAAGATTTAAAAAAAAAAATTAAAAAAAATTGATTTTTTATATATAAATTGCACTTCCGGTTAGATAAGTAGATACATACACAAACACATGCATATTTGCATAGAAAATCTAAGACCACATGTCGCCATATTGCAAAATTACGAAATAGTCAAGAACTATATAGATTTAAAAAAAAACACTTTTAAACCAAATACATTTTTCCAGCGTTTTTCATTTATGAAAATAAAATTAAAGATTTTAAACGAATTTTTTCATTGGATTCATAAACCGGCCGGTATTATACATATGTATGTATATGCAAATGCATATATATCTATATACATATACAAGATAAAAGCATATCTATATATATATAATGGTTAAAAATACCTATGCACTTGATTAAATTATAGAAAACTTTTTAAAAATTCTAATTTATTTTTCAAAAATAATTACATTAAACACTTACCACTTTAGTGTGTGAAATTATTTGAATTTATTTTAAAATGGATGCTTGCAATTTCTTTGAATTTTTTTCGATTTTTTAACAGACACAAAATTTTTCCTGCCACTTACCTCGAGCACAAAAGACGGAAAGGCCGATTTTCACAATACCCAAGATGCACATGCGCTGGAAAAGCGCATCATACCCATAAAATTATTCGCATATAGTATATCTAATATGTATGTTCAATTACAATTGTGTCACAACGAATGAATGCACTAGTTTGATGGGCATCGAAAGCTTTAGCCCTTTTACTATTAGTGTAAGCGGGAAATTGTTATTGTCATAGATAGATGTATGATTCAGTTTTCTTAGTCATTTTACCTCAACATCATGCAATTGTCAATGATGAGTGCAAATAGTAAATCGACAAAGTTTTAAAACAAGAAATGTACTACATGTAAATTGTAAGTGATTAGCGCCTGTAAAAAAGCTTTATATATAATTGAATAATATTAATATTCAAATATAGACAATAAACTGAAATGTTGTATTTAATTGCTTCTATAATTGCACTACACTTTACGATAGATCTATCTATCTATCTATCTATCTATCTATCTATCTATCTATCTATCTATCTATCTATCTATCTATCTATCTATTTATCTATCTATCTATGTATGTATGTATGTATGTATGTATGTATGTATGTATGTATGTATGTATCTATCTATCTATCTATCTATCTATCTATCTATCTATCTATCTATCTATCTATCTATCTATCTATCTATCTATCTGTTTGTCTGTCTGTCTGTCTGTCTGTCTGTCTGTCTGTCTGTCTGTCTGTCTGTCTGTCTGTCTTTCTGTCTATCTATCTATTTATCTATCTATCTATCTATCTATCTATCTATCTATCTATCTATCTATCTATCTATCTATCTATCTATCTATCTATCTATCTATCTATCTATCTATCTATCTATCTATCTATCTATCTATCTATCTATCTATCTATCTATCTATCTATCTATCTATCTGCTTCGTCCTTTTTTAAAACATAATCGATTTTTCGACTTTATTTAGCCAAAAAATTATTTTTTAGTCGATTTATACAACCATATTTTTCAGGTTGTACTGAATACAACATGTTATCATTAGCCCAACTGATCGTCGCTTACAATTTTTATACATATACTTGTATACAGGTTTGAGGTGTACGGCTGTCCAACTCTATGCAAAAAAATTACAATCTTGTGTTGGCTGGTACCTTGTTTCTGTTTATAAACAAAGATTAGTATACAACTTTTCTTCAAAATCGCAAGTTTGTAGCAAAAAATCACAAAATAATCAACACTGGACCGGCATTCACAAAAACATGACTCACGCAAAAACCAGAGGTTTCCATCCTAAAAAGTAAACTGAAAAGAAACAATTTTTCAGCTGCAGTTAATAACACGTAAATTTCGTATTAAATCAACAAAAATAAAGTAAGTTAATAAATAAATTGTATATTTATAACCAAAACTAATTACGAAATAAACAAATAACGAAAGATATGGCAGATCCTCGTCTCAGGCAGTTGTCAATCAAAACGGGTGTTGTTAAACGTTTGACCAAGGAGAAAACCGTATACGAGAAGGAAGTTTTAACAGAAAGGAAACGTTTGGATAAATTTAAGAATGAAGGAGCTGATGAACATGTTTTAAAGAAACAAGAAGAAGTTATACAGGAATGTCTAATGATGCTGCCCGATTCCATGAGAAGGTAAATGTTATGATTGAGTCATAATGTTAAAAAAAATTTTAATTATTTTTGTAAATTTTAGGTTACAAAAAGAGTTAGAAGTTTTGGATAAGTTTTTACAAGAAGAAAAAGATTTGGAAGAATCAAAAGAATACGAAGCAGCCAGTTTAGTTGTTAAGGAAGCTAAAGAAGTATTAGCCAAATCCACTTAAGAGACAGATTAAAGTCTTTCTCTTGCTTAATTTCCACTAATTTTAAAACACTACTTAGGCATTTACATACATATACTTTAATGATTTTATTTATAATCTATAACTTTTTTAACTCATGCAAATAACTAATTTTTAAGCAATTAAAAAAATCTCAAATTTAAACAAAGCAAATATGACTGCACCATCTAACCAAGTGTCTCAGGTTAAATTAGCCCTTAAACAAATTGCTGATAATCTACAGCAATTAGAAAAATATGAAGATCCAGATGTAGACTTGTTTAGCCTTAAAACTGACACCGAACAGTTATTAAAACATTTGGAGAGCCTACCTTTAGAAGGCATTCGAAATAAACTAAATAAAAGACAAAGAAAAAGGCACAACAAAAAATTGCAAAAACTTAAAAATAAGCAAATAAATAAAGTGATAAATAAAGAAATTGTTAGCAAAGTTTATGAGGACACCACGACATCTAAAGCTTCAAGGGATAATAAACCGAAATCTCATTACCAAAATAAAAGTGTTAAAGAGTGTCAACGCTTTTTGCAAACTTTTGAATTATTGGAACAATTGCATTTATTACGTGGTCAAAATGCCACAGAAACTTATAAATTTTCATTAAAATTACGCCAAATGAAATCTATCTGGAATAGTTTATTGCAAGACAAGTTGCAAGAGCAAATCCCAGTAGAAGTTAAAATACAACAGCAGTGGAATGAGGTGTTATTTGGTCCACCTGAGAAAACATACTTTCAGGAAAAACCTGATTTACAGGATTTTATAAGGAAAAGGTAAGAGAAAGAATGCTGTGTTAGTAATGTAAAAATTAATAGTTTTTTTGTTTGTTTTACAGGCAAATTTGGGACTCTTATATAGATAGTAAAAATGGTTCATCTATTCCCATAGGCTGGATTTTACCACCTACAAAGGCTGAGGGACAATGGCTAAAATATCTTGCTCCAACTAATAGTTAATTAGAGATATTTGATGATAATAAATTTGTTTTTTTATACAACTAATCTAATTATTACACATATATATATATGAAATTTATTAGAATATTTTTTAAACGTTTATGCCAATTTTTTATGTAACGCATAAACTAATATGTTGGGCCGCCTATTTGTCATTACTTAATGAATTCTGGAATAGTAAGACGGACTTTTTGTCAAAATTAGATACCAGGTGGAATAGAAATACAATGTAATTGGTATTTTTTAGAAAATTCCTAGGATTTCAGTTCTAAATCGGCTGTAGTTTCGTAACTAAGTGTCCAGTCGATAAGTAGCAAATATATAAACTGCCTAATATATAAACAGCTTAATTAATAATAGTTAAATCAATAATCTTTACATGTCCACAAGTTCATAAACAGATAACGATTGAGGGGTCACCCTCTAAATTTTTACAACTACATTTTGTAATAAATAATACTGAAATGAAATCTTTCCCTTTAAATTAAAATCACATATTCCCGTCTACCAGAAAAACACAATCCTTTCTTTTACGTTTTATAAAAGCTTTTTCTTCACTTTATTTTATGGAATTGTTGAGAACTTTTTTGCTTAATAACTAAACACACTAAAATGCCTGCTATAGAGCATATTTTCATTGATTGGAAATTGAAGACTGTTTTTACAGTTTATTCATAAACCCAGTCAACGGCAGCGGGTTTCCAGTCAACGAGTTCTTTCTCATTGAACCACAAGGCAATTTCCTTTTGGGCTGATTCAACAGCATCGGAACCGTGGATAATGTTGCGGCCAACTTGGATGCAGAAATCACCGCGGATGGTGCCGGGCAAAGAATCGGCAGGGTTGGTGGCACCCAACATTTGGCGACCGGTCTTGACAACATTCAAACCCTCCCACACCATGGGAACCACTGGGCCGGAGCTCATGTAGTTGACCAAACCGGGGAAGAAGGGACGAGCAGACAAATCGGCATAGTGCTTCTCCAACAAGTCCTTGGAGGCCTATTGAATAAAAAAAAAGAAAACACAAATTTAATTAGCACACATAAACACCAAAAATATTTTTGTTTATTTCTTTGTTAGCACAGTAATTTTTTTGCTTTTTGTTTTTTCAAACACATGTCGGCCATATCTTTTTTTGCACATAACCTCAATTGAAAACTATTTTTTTTATTGCACTTTTTCAAGGTTATACAATATTTCTTCCAGACAAATTTTCTTTTTTTTCCACACACAACTACTTACCCACATGAATTTCATGGCAACCAATTTGAAGCCTTTTTGTTCAAAACGTTCGATGATTTTACCAACGAGTCCACGTTGGACACCATCGGGTTTAACCATGATAAAAGTACGCTCAGTGTTGCCTGCCATCGCGCTCGATATCAACCAGAAGAATGCCAAAATTGAACCGATCATCATTATAAGTACACGACCCGGGTATTTTAATTATAAGGTGGTGTTAACGGAGCAGCTGATTGTTTTTTGCAGATTTTTTTTACATGTAGTTTGACAGTGTGGTGGCACTTTGCGGTATATGCATACTGTCAAACTCTATATATAAAAAAATAAAATTCACAGCTCTGTTCCGATAAATATTAACGGCGTCGGCTACAGACACTAAAGATGTCGTCGGCGGCTTAAAATCGACAATAAGCCGGCTAAGTTTTCAACTATGTTTACTTTAAAAATTTTCAAAGAATCCGAAAGATTAAAAAGTGGGATCTTAAAAGTGAATATTTTAAAAATCGGGATTGTCGACTAGAGTAGGAAATTTTTGTATTCGCGAATATTATTTTATGTATTTCTCTCCTTATACAACTAATTTTCACGAGATTTATTTTTTAGCTCACGAGAACAATTTTTATTTAAACATTACATTCCGTTTAAAATTTCTATAATATAATTTCTCGGCCATATAAAGACTAGCTATACCCAATGTGTTTCGCTACCCTAGAAACAATACAATAAATTAAAAACACTTGACTATATTTTTCATATTTACATTCTTAGGAATCACGTTCAGGAAACTGAGTTTCTCAACACTGAATAATAATTCGTTCAGTGAACTTTTTTTTCCATGAAATGGTGCGCCTAATAGTACCCTAGGTGTATTTCTTTCATCCTCAAAACCGTTAAACCGCTAACGGTATCTTAAATATTGTTTGCCACCAATAGACAATTAGTTTTTAAGTTTCATTCATTTATTAGAAACCATCATTTGCATTTCTCATTACGTGTTTATAACTATTTCACATTCTACACTTTTAAAGCATCAATTATTATTTATTTATTTTTTTTTTTTTCATAATTAATACGTAGTTTCTGAAACAAAAGTTTCTATGTGTGGACATTAAGGAAACTTCAAAAGAAAATTGAAAAAATGTATTTCAACGAAAGTTTCTTAGTGTGGACCAGGTCTAACTTTCAGCTTGCAAATACATTGATTCATACGCGTAGAATGCGAGAAAGAGTAGAACGCGTGGTGTGAAACGCCAGCTTAAATCTATCTATCAATATATGTATATGAGGATAAACCACTTCCATATAACCTTACTTCCATATAACCTTTCTTTTAGAAAATCTATTTTTTTTTTATCAACAAATTGTTAAAGTATTTCCGATTTAAGTTAAAAAATCAAGTACTGCTTTCTAGTAAAAAAAAAATAATCCACAATTTTAACATACTCTTTGGTGTAGGGTATCATATGATCGACCATGCCCTACTATTCACTATTTTTACAATGTTTTCTGTATTGATTAATTACTTCTTGCTGGCAACACAACGTGTGTTATTGTGAATTATTTTAAACTGTTCAAAATGTGATTTATTCGTTATGAGGGGAAGGTGCTTTAAGTTCGATACATGAATTATGATGTAAATCTAATTTAAATATTCAATATTATTGATTTATTTTTTTTAATTTATAATCCAATTATATTAACAAGTATTAAACATAGGTTACATGCAAAACATAAAGAAAATATATTTAATAGTCACATACATATGTACGTACGAAGAGTTTTCTTTACAACAAAAATGTGGGTATAGTGATAACTGCTTTTCTGCATTTCGATTACGTTTACGTATTCAGCTACGCAATGATCGAAAAAAGCTATTCCCTCAAATAACTGAATAGTAAGAAAAAGAAGTAGCAATTCCGTTTCGTTTCAATGCTTTACTATTGTGTGTATTCTGCATTTCGATCGTAATTACGTTTTTGTAAGTTGTTGTTTATGTGGCGGAGTGCCGAATCGAAATGCAGAATACCAAAGTTGCCAAACGGAGCAAATTTCGGTTTAAATTGAAATGCAGAATAGGGGCTGTCAATGTCAATACGCTTGTTATACAATATTGTTCAAAACGTAAGCTATTTTTTTTCGTTTTGTACAAAGTGCTATATTTCAATTGATTTATTCAAAATTAAATAATTGATTTGTATAATATTATTTGTCTAGATTATGACAACAATAAAAGTTGAATTGCATTTCGCTGTGAGTTACAAGAAAATAATATCTGAAATAAGTCCATAAATAGATGTTCGAAACTTTTTGGTCTTCTTATGAAAATATTTGGTCTTTTTGAGTTCTAAACACCTTTTAGTTACTAGTGTAGTTCATACGGAATTCAAATCCGATTTTAAGCCATTCGCAATTTTAGATAAATCAATAAAAAAAATATAGCACTTCGTATACAAAGCCAAAAAAGTTCCTTAGGTTTCGAACAATACTGTTCATCCTACTGTAGACCCAAAAAAAATATATGTATTTTTTGTTCTTTATTAGATTATATTAGATATTGTTAAACAATGAAACCTATCAATTATTAAGATAGTTGACAATGGCGCTTATACAAATGGATAAATTGGACTTTTTACCTTTAATATTCAATGTTTTTGTAGATAAAGCTATTTGGTTTTTGTCAAAAAAATCGAGGAGACCAATTTTTTTAGACATTTCTTTTGATGAAATACATTAGAACGAACAATACAATCGATTTGGAATTTTGGTGAGTTAGAGCCCTTTGCATGTGGTGATATATAAGATCCTAGTTCTCATATAAGGTTCACTTCAGAAATTACTTTAACTTTCATTACTTAAGGAGACATTTTACATTATAAGGATCAAAATAGCTCAGAAAATGGCTGTTAAAATCGATAACAATGGGACAAAATTCAATTCCAATTGTAAATACAAATATAGGCCTGGTAATTGCCATAAATAAATTAGAACATCCTTTTTAATACAATTTATAAAGGTATTATTTATATAACATTTCGTAAAAAAACTAACACTAAACTAACAAATAAATTAATAATAACGTCATAATTTTTTAATTATTTGCATTAGACATTTCCTCATCTTCATTACCATATAATTCCAAATGTTTTGCAACAAAAAATGTGGGAGGCTTCTTTAAAATCTAAAAGCATACCACGATTATTAGAAAAAAAAAATAAAATAAAAATTTCATACATACTTTTGCGACAGCATCCAATAAAAGTTTCTTATCGAATTCGGCATGTGCTCGAAAGCCCCAATAATAATAAAATCTATACAAAAAATATATAGGTATACTTTCGTAAAAATAATCTATTATGTATAATTATGTATAAGTATAAGTACTTTGTTTCTGACTCCAATTCACTAACAACTTTTTCACGTTTTAGGTAAAGTTGTTTAACAAAAGTTTCCATTATAAGCTTTTTTAAATTTTGGCCAAAATATGGATGGTATTCATCCAATTTAATACGTAAACCATTGAGGAAAAGTAGCAAATCCTCTGTAGTAAATTGTTAAATAAATTGTTAAATTATTTTAAATGTTCTGTGTTTCACATCTCTTACCTTCACTAGTTTTCGTTTTATTTGGAGTATCGGAACCACGCATAAATAAATACGAAAGTATAACAAATAATAAAGTTAAATGGCGTTGTTGTTCTTCATCATACAGTAGCAGTGATTTGGCCGTATCTTGACTAATACAAATATAAGCCTTACCAGTTTTTGAGTCCGGAACATCAAGTAACTCTAAGCCATAAGTCTGAAGTAAAAACATTAAAAATTATTGTAAACATTCTTGGCGTTATAGTTGCCAACTACTTACCTCTTTTAAAGCTGTTTTTGCTTGACTCAAAGACATGCGAAACAACATTCCTTTCACATTTATGGTGCTAACCATATCCTTTTCCTTTAGAGGCAGTTTTGTGGCGGCACCATTTAAAACAAATGTAATGATATTATTGGTATAATTGGAAATTTCATCAACGGAAAAGGATTCCATTTTTTCGACTTGTTTAAAGTAGAAAAACAAAAGAAAGCTATTTGCGGGAAAATAATTTTGTTTACTGCTTCATCTTTTTCTATACAGACATTCACTTGCTTTTGATAACATGTAGTGTTGGAAAACGTTTATTTAGGTTTTAGTGAAAAATATTTTTATTTTTCTATTTCTATTTCTTATTATTTAAGAAATAGAAAAAACAAATAGAAAACAATAATAAAATTTTTATTAAAATAAATATTAAAGTGTTTGATTTATCGATTAGTATAAATTAAGTGGATTTAATAAAATATTTTTTTGTTTTAAATTTAAGTTTTCATCAATTTTCATATTATATATACAATTGTCTTCTTCTTTTTTATAAAACATGCATCGTTTTGATAATCAACAGTGACGTTTTCTGTTCTTTTGTATGGCAACACTGCGAAGTTTAATCTTGTACTCAAAAACAGCAAAAGGGATAAACATCAGATTAAATTTATTTTTAAATTAACTAGTCTTATTATTAATTGGCATTTGGTTGCCAACTCAAAAACCCGCTCTAAAAATAATTACCGTTTGAGTCAATTTTATGTGCCGCCAAGGCGCTTGATGTTGGATACACCCCAGAGAAGAATTTCTTTGTTGCTGGCCGAAAAGACAAAACACTAGTGGTATAGAAAAAAATAGGGGGATATAATTAGTGCCGGTCCACACTAGGAAACTTTCGTAGAGAAACTTTTTCTTAATTCTCTTTTAAAGTTTCTTAAATGTCCACACATAGAAACTTTTATTTCAGAAACTACGTATTAATTGCATTGATTTGTTGTTGTACGAATGAGAAGAATAACAAAACAAGTTTCCGAGTACGGGAAACTCCGTACCGTGAGAGAGATGAATGATATTCCTTCTCTTTCTCTCTCATGCTAAATCAAAAGTTTCCCAAAAAAAGTTTCCTAGTGTGGACCGGCAGTTATATAACTTTTAAACTAGGGTTCTATAAATTGACTTTCGAACAATCGACTTTTTGTCGAAAAAAGTCGAAGTCGACTATTTTGTTCCAAAAAAGTCGATAACTCGACTATCGTCTATGAAAAAAGTCGAAAAGTCGACTTTGTAAATAAAAGTCGAAAAGTCGACTTTGTAAATAAAAGTCGGAAAGTCCAAAAAAGTCGAAAAGTCGTAAAGAGTCGAAAAAATCGAAAAGCCAAAAAGACGGAAAAAGTCGAAAAGTCGACTATTTATAAAATATTAATAGTCGAAAAATCGACTTTTAATTAAATGAAAAAAGTCAAAAAATCGACTTTTAACTAAATGCAAAAAAGTCGAAAAGTCGACTTTTCATAAAATGAAAAAAGTCGAAAAGTCGACTTTTCGTTTCAACTATAGAACCTTATTTTAAACGGTCCTATTTCTTTGTTTGTGTTCCGATTATAAAGAATATAATTATTTTTTATTTAATAAAAACATTGTTAATTGAACAACAAAAATTAGGAAAAGTCGGAAAATATTTGGACCCACATGTAGTAAAAAGTATACAAGAAAATAGGAACGTTTTAAAAATAGCTGAGGTGTCTTTTTTGGGGACTACAGGACGCTCTTCCGGTACAGTATTTTCAAATAAAGTTATTTTAAAAACAAACCTCAAATAATAACATAGTTGGCCACACTTTTAAAAAAATTTCATATTGACATCTTCACCCTATTTTGTTGTTGTATCTTTGTATTCACGTGTTGGCTGGTATTTATTTCATTAGGAAAAAGTAAACATTGCAAATATTTCACAAGAAGATTAATTAGTTATTAAAATTTATAATTAAAAAGAAAACGTTGAATAATTGAGGAAAATGGTAACACAGGAACAAATCAAAGCTATCGGTTGTGTTTTAAACAATAAGGAGAGACCGTTAAAGGAAAGATTTCGTGCATTGTTTACTTTAAAAAATATTGGTGGTGCTGAGGCCATTGATGAGATCAGCCGGGGTTTTGAAGATGATTCAGCTTTGCTAAAGCATGAGTTGGCCTACTGTCTGGGACAGATGCAGGATAAAAAAGCTTTAGGCATCTTAACAAAAGTGCTTGAAGATGTAAATCAAGAACCTATGGTAAGACATGAGGCTGCTGAGGCTATGGGTGCTATTGGTGCTGCCGACATTATACCCATTTTGGAGAAATATAAAAATGATCCTGTTGTTGAGGTGGCGGAAACCTGCAGCATTGCCTTAGACCGTGTTAAATGGTTGCAAAGTGGAGAGAATGTTAAAGATAATAATCCCTATGCCTCAGTAGATCCCTCTCCACCAGCTGAGCAAAACAAATCGGTCGAAGAATTGAAAGCTATATACTTGGATCCTAAAAACAGTTTATTTGATCGTTACCGTGCCATGTTCAGTTTGCGTAATATGCGTACCGAAGAATCGGTGCTAGCTATAACAGAGGGTTTGAAAGATTCATCTGCTCTATTCAGACACGAAGTGGCCTTTGTTTTGGGTCAATTGCAAGAACCATGCAGTATTCCCTATTTAAAAGAGAATTTAGAAGATCGTTTAGAAAATGAAATGGTGCGTCATGAGTGTGCTGAAGCTTTAGGTGCAATTGCCTCCCAAGAATGTATTGATATTTTAAGTCGCTATGCTGAAGATGAAAAACGTGTTGTTAAGGAGTCGTGTGTTATTGCTTTGGATATGTGTGAATATGAAAATAGTCCAGAATTTCAATATGCTGATGGTTTATTGAATTTGAATAAATGAGTGCAGGAACAATGTAAAACTTGAACTTTATTATAACTAATCTTTTTTTTTATTATTAACATTATGTACATATTGATTACATTGATAAATAACGAATAAACTGATAACTACTACTAAAGTGTGAGTTATTTAATTGTTTAAAAAGGAATTTTATTAACTGGAATATTGTCTGTTGAAATTTTATTGATGTATATATATTGAGAATAAGCAATCAGATCATATAATAAACCTTAAAATTGGCCACAAATGGTAGTTTACGACATGCTGTGATGGAGATTTTTCAGATACGGAGACAATGAAACTTATTGCTTTAAAGAAGTATAATTTGGTCTAACAATTTTGAGTTTTTCAAAGTGTGTTGCTCTGTTTCGTCAATGTTATTGCCTATTAATAAGAATTTCTTTAAAAATGCTAGTAATTGCCTATTAATAAGAATTTCTTTAAAAATGCTAGCATTTTCTTACCCCCACATTTTATAAAACGAAACTTTCGTTAACGTAAAATATTTCTTTGAAGAATACTGGGAAATTTTTAAAAATTTTAATTTTTTCCATACAATTTTTTGGAACATTTGTTTTTCTACTGACTTTCATTGTTAATTTTAAGTTGTAAAAAAGTTCTTAGTGTACTAAATATTTAATTTTTAGTGTACTAAAAATGTTATGCCTTACCCCCAACTCTGATATACAACTCTAAAAAAATACAACTCTGCATAATAAGAAAAAACCATTTGTCACCACATCTACATTTCACCACTTGTGAGCGAAGTGTGAACATACTTTTTCGTCCGCGGCGTTACGTTGGTGAAGTGGAAAATTTTATTTTAACAAAATTCTCTTGTTTACATATAAAATTCATTTAATATTTTTATGAAATCGATTATAGCCATTTGCAATCGTGTAATGTGTGCTAAGTAAATTAAATAAATTCATTAAATTAGAACAAAAATAGTGGTTTAAAATTGCGCGTTAATAAAAGTATCCAAAAAGAGTATTTTTACCAGTATCAAAAGAAAAAGTCGTGTGCGTGTGTTTGTGCTAAAGAAATACAAGCAAAGCAGCCTACGTTTTTTTCTCGTCAGATTTGCCGACCGAGAAGTGTGTGGTGACAATTTTAAAAAGTAAAAAAAGAACATTTTTGCATAAACATTTTTTTCTAACAGATTTGCAAATTAAAATAAGTTTTAAAGTTTACGTAAAGCAAAAAAACAAAGAACACGAACAAAAAGAAATAAACATGTCGGAAGTTGTGGAAAATGTGAGTGAACAAAATAGCGCGCAATCGAAAGAAGAAGCAGCAGCGCAGCCAACTGAAACCGTGGAGGAATCAACCACAAATAATGTTGAAGCTACTGCAGTAGCTGTACCTGAGGCAGTTGATGAAGCAGCTTCCACTGCCACCAGCAAAAATGCTGACGAATCCTTATCGAAGCCGGCTGCAGAAGAATCAACAACGTCACCAAAAGTGGAAAATAAAAAGACTCCCGTAAGTACAATATCGCATGCATGCATATCATTTGGTACATACAATATTTGAAGTGGGATATGATGTATTTGTATTTAGTTTTTTTTTTATAACGATGACTCGGGTGTCCAATTAACAAGGTTGCGCGATAAAGCTTACCTCGTTTGATTTTATTTCATATAGTCGTCGTTTTGTTTAGTCGTGTTACTTGTTTTTTTTTTATTTTTTTCTACTCTATTGTGTAGTGATTAAAATACAAACAAAAATAAAAAACGAAAAGGAATAGACAAATACAGGGATCAGTTGCTGCTCTGCCAACGTTGTTAGAGATATTTTCCCGCGTGTTTTATTGGAACAATCTGGAAAGCTTGTTGTTGCAGCAATTACATGTAAAATCAAACAATTCAAAAATAATCAAAACTTAATCATTTTACAAGTTTTAAGAGGAAAATTATAACAAATACGCTGTATACGTGTTACAATTAAGTAGTTGTTAATTGTAGACCACAGCATTGCTTGTGGTCTTTTACACAATTATTGTAATGCTAATAAATTTCTTCTACCTGCACCGCGCTCTGTCCCAGTCCAGTTTCTAAAAATTGTCCATTTATGTTAATGGATAAAGTGAGCGCGGTGGAGGTTTTTTTTTATAAAAACTCTACAACTACAATCATCATTACAAATTCAGTAGCATGCGTTTTTTTTGGTTTTTGTTTTTTATAATTGTTTTATTTTTTGTACGTTATCAATTTTTCCTACATATTTGTTTTTATTCATTCTTGTTTTGAATTCTCATTCTCTGTATTTGCTTTATGTGTTTTGTGTTTGCTGTACTTTAGTGTTGTTGTTGGTGGTGTCTGTTTTGCTTTTGTTTTATTTTTCTCTATTTTCGTTGTGTTGCGTGAGGGTTGCCCTCGTGCTAGCGTTTATAATTACATATAATTCGTGATGCCAGATATGTTGGGTTTTATTGATTTTCGTTTGAGAGAAAAAAATGTTTTTGTTTGGAGGTTAGCGTTTGTTTAAAATTAGAAAATATAAGATTGTTTTGAAAGTGGCGGTTAATACTGTTAAACTTTTACTTCTATATAAAATCAAGTGTTTTCCAAAAATAATTTCCCTGCACAAACTATTTTATTCCTTTTGTAGTCGAGTTTAACAATATATAATAATTTAGTAAACGTTATGTTTTTTTAGATTTTAGCTATTTAGGGTTCACAAACTTCCAGTTTGTGCATCTCACGCTACAAAGCCGTAGCGTGAGATGCACGGTTTTGTCCACTGATTCTAAAAGCACATTTTGAATTATCATGTTTTAATTTGTTTGTTAATCATTAATATTTTTATGAATTTTCAAATTTTTTATTTGTGAGGAATCTTAATTTTTGAAAGTTCGAAGAATAGGCCAGAAATTAGCGCATCACAATAAGTATCTGAGATAACGCATCCTTAAAATTGTCATTTTAGAATCATTATAACAGCGCAACGACTATTCCTTGTATAAAATTTGTTATGTTGTCTAAAAGGTACCTATATTGACATAATTATCATTTTGTTGTCTTCGTTTTAGTACAAAGTATATTTTAAAAATTTCTTTCAAAAACTTTAAGATATTTTTAACGGGGGCGTAAATTCATACTTATAAGGCCGTCAAGTAAGATCATTTTATTCACTACTTATTTTAAATGTTATTTTTAAATTTAGCAGTTATATCATTTCAATATATATTTTTTGCACAGTTTTATCAAAAGATTTTTAATAAAGATTGACGGAAATTAAATTTGTACATTTAAAAAATTCCTACTAATAAAGTTTTTAAATAGTTCATAAGAGCGTTGTTATTATAACTGTATATATAAAATAATTATTTGTCCAATTCACAATCGGTGTTGTACAGTTGTATCGTAGTATGTATATATGTGGTAAATTTTTTATAATTGAATTGATTTTGTTTCAAAAAATTTTGTATGACATACAACGCTACAATCATACGACATCGTTTTTGAACTGGACTATTATTTGTAACTTCATATATAGAAGAGTTTTTAAAAAGAATTATTGAGATGTTCCTCTTAGTAATTTCTGTATGTATTGTTGTTGTAAAACCAAAAACTATACAATAGGTTAATCTGGGGTTTTTGTTACTTCAGCAGGATGTCTCCACAAATTTATTGCAGAAATTAAAGTTACATAAATGTATATGGATTATTATGACCACAAGCTGGACATTCGGCAAGGTCTATTCTACACCTCTAGGTCTTAAGCTTGTTCAATATCGATCTTAGTTGGATCAGAGTTCAATTACTTTATCGTGTTACCAATCTAATGCATCCTGTATACAAGTATGTTTCCTTTATACACCAATGTTCTTCTTGTAGACAAGACAGCGACAACGGCAACAACCACACAATTCTTAGGGCAATCTAATGCATCCTGTAAACAAGTATGTTTCCTTTATACACCAATGTTCTTCTTGTAGACAAGACATCAACACCGGCAACAACCACACAACTTCTAGGGCAAGTTTTTCTGATAAAGATAATCTTCATTCTTTGGATAAGCCTAGTTAATTTTATGTGTGTTTTCAGTAATCAGTTACTTGTTATCTTAGTTTAACTGAGTTTAATAAGTCAATTATAAGTGAGAACAAACAATCAGCAAAAACAATAAATTAATGAATTCGGAAGAAGAAAAACTTAATATTTTAATTAAATAGTAATTTTCTGAATTCTTTTATAAATATTATTATTGTTTTAAATGTTTATTTAAATATTTTTTTTTTTAAATTTTACATCTTACAAAATTGATATTTACAAAAAACAGCTGTTCATTGTTTATGTTTTTGACTGAAATGTTGCCAATACTAATAAAGTTAACTGATCTTAAATTCATAACTGAAAAACACAATCATCGGTTAAAGTTCGCCTAAATTTGTTTCGAGTTTAATTTAACAGCTATTTAAGCCTAGTTTAACTGAGTAGTATGAAACCCGTCCTTAATGTACAAGTATATTTCTAGTGGTGAGGCAATAATGCCTTTGTAAGGACTTTACTCATTCTAATAATTCTGCTGCTCCATACCTATCTCAGTTATGTAATAATTACACTAGTTTTCTTCAGTGTCTGCTTTGCGGTAGTATTTACTACTGCACAAAAGGATGGATCCAATGGATCTTGCACACACCAAAGACAAACAACTGCAACAACTAGACAAATCTAAATGTACAGCAATTATCTTTCTAGTGGGCAGTTTGCAAAAACTTTACTAGCCCTAGTGTATATCTTTAACTTGAGTTAAAATACCGATATCCGTTAGTCGGCTTTCATGACTTTGAAAGGTAAATGTAGTACATACAGGCCTATATGGGGTAATTGTGTCACTAACATAACGAAGGCCACATTATCCACACTTTCTAACCATTTAACACAAACTGCAGATTTCCTTCACAAATTATTGTTCAAGTATTTGCTATATTAAAAAGTCTTCTTTTTTTAAACCATAAACTATAAATAACAACATTATTGATTAATATAACTTTAATATAATTTATTTATATGATTTTGTTAATAGATTTACATAAATTTGTGTCTTTTTTTCATTATAACATTTAAATAACATAAATTTTGTTGTTCTGCTAAATGGAGAGATTTTCTAATAAACATCGTTTAGTTTTCGTTAAAGATTATTTGCAAATTTTATATATGTATGTATAATCAATATATACATATTTATAAGATAAAATATAATAAACTTTTAGGAAATTTACATTAAAGATTTATTAATTTTATTACGTTTTCAGAACAAGCAACACACGAATAGTTAGAAAAAATAATAACATGTTACACAGAAAATAATAAAAAAAATTACACAATTTTCAAACATTATTATTTATATATTTTACTAATATTTATGGCTGTACATAATAATGTACGTATGTATAGTTTTTTTTAGTTTAATGTTTAAATAGATAATTAACCAATAGAACTGTAAAGTAAAGAAAAAAATATATAAAATATTATTTAAACAGTTGATTTTTAAGTGTTTGCTGCTTGTTCAAACTTACTTGGTTTATATTATTCGCTATTATTGTTCAGGTTTTGTTTTGTTTTTTTGCATTTTTCAAAATGACACCTCTTTCAAAAAGGGAGGGGAGAACAAACAAAAACACTAAATAAAATAAAAAAATACTTTTCATTCACTCAGCAACATAAGTTGTATTGTACTGGAGTTGTTTACTTAGTTGCTGTTTAATCCTCTAGATTTCTAAAAGCCTGCTGCATATCCTCATGTAATTGTTCAAAATCAGTTTTAATTTTACTTTCACCATCTTTAACAGGATCCTATTTGGGAATATATAAAAAATTTCATTAAATATCTAAATAATTCTTTTTAATAAAAATTCCAAAAATTACCTTAAACTTCATAGAGGACAATTGATACATAATATTGCCCATTGATTCTCTTATAGTATTCCAGGTTACTTTATTATCTGATTGAGCTGTTGATTCTACAGCATGTCTGGCTAGTTCATAGAAAGTAATCATATTTCTTAACATGCCCACAGTTTTGTAAAAGGGACATACACGGTCATAGGGTGAATAGGAGTTTTGTTGCAAGAAATCATCTTTCAACAACTTAGCCACTTCCAAAGTGATTTTATCGGTTTCAGCTAAAGAAGCTTTACCCACCAATTGTACAATTTCCGAGAGATCTTCTTCCTCTTGTAGAATTTCCTTAACTTTAGTACGTAGTGGCACAAATTCGGGGAAATTTTTGTCATAGTATTCATCTAAAGCTCTCATATATTTCGAATAAGAAATCAACCAATTGATAGAGGGAAAATGTTTACGTTGAGCCAATTTTTTATCTAGACCCCAGAACACTTGTACAATACCCAAAGTAGCAGAGGTAACAGGATCAGAGAAATCACCACCGGGTGGTGATACAGCACCCACAATAGAAACTGAACCCTCACGTTCAGGATTACCCAAACATTTAACACGTCCAGCTCGTTCATAGAAAGTAGCTAGACGGGCACCCAAATAGGCAGGATAACCAGAATCGGCAGGCATTTCAGCTAAACGTCCAGAAATTTCACGAAGAGCTTCAGCCCAACGTGAAGTAGAATCAGCCATCATGGCTACATTATAGCCCATATCACGGAAATATTCGGATAATGTTATGCCCGTATAAATAGAGGCTTCACGAGCAGCTACCGGCATGTTAGAGGTATTTGCCACCAATGCTGTACGTTTCATAATGGATTCGGTAACACCATCGATTTCACAAGTTAGCTCAGGGAAATCTCTTAAGACCTCAGACATTTCATTGCCACGTTCTCCGCAGCCCACATAAATAATCACATCCGAATTGGAGTATTTCGAAAGAGCCTAGAGTTGTGTGAAATGATTTTAATATTTAATTTATTTAACACAAAATTCCAACACTCACCTGTGAAATAACAGTTTTGCCACAACCAAAAGCACCTGGAATAGCCGTAGTACCACCTTGTACACAAGGGAACAATGAATCCAAAACACGTTGACCCGTAAACAAAGGATGATTAGCAGGCAATTTTTCGGTACAAGGTCTTGGTTGACGTACAGGCCATACTTGCAACATTGTATGTTTAGTAATCTCTCCATCAAACTCAGTTTCCATTACAACATCCTCGACGGTATAGTTACCGGGAGGGGCAAGATATTTAACAGTACCCCTAGCCCTGGGAGCCACAATCATACGATGTTTTACTAAAGTATTCTCTTGAACTACACCAAACAAATCGCCTCCAGTTATATGAGAACCAATCTTAACATTTGTGGGACTAAATTCCCACGATACGGTACGTGATAAAGCCGGTACATTAACACCCTTGGGTATATAGATAGAACTGGTCATTTCACCAATATCCTTTAAAGGTCTTTGAATACCATCGAATATACTGCCCATAATGCCAGGACCCAGTTCTACAGATAAAGGTTTGCCGGTTCTTAAAACCGGATCACCTACTGTTACACCAGAAGTTTCTTCATACACCTGTATAGTGGCCATATCACCCTCTAAACGAATAATTTCTCCCACCAGCTCATAGTAGCCTACACGCACTAATTCGTACATAGCAGAACCCGACATACATTCAGCAGTTACCACTAAAAATTTAAACAAATACATGGATTAATGTTCTTGAAGATTATTTAAAAAAAAAAAACCAAACTAGATAAATACCGGGACCAGATACTGCATAGACACGACCATAGGTCGATTCTCGCTCTTCATCATCGAAACGTTTTAACAAGGACATGTTTTATTGCAATTCTTTCCTGAAAATGTAAGAAAATTATGACATCTTATGGCAGTAAGTCTTTGGCAGTTGGCTGTTACATACTTTATTTTTTGGGGGTCACAATTGTGTTCTTTTTGTTTTTTTCTTGTAAAAAATCTATACTAGTAAATTTAGGGTGAAAATTTCACTTAACTTTTTTTTTTTACTCTAAACAGATATTACATCAATTTTTCATTTAAGTACAATTTTGACAATTTCTGTTTTTTTTTCAACAAAACATGCAAAATTATTTGTCTTTTTATTGTTTTTTTTTTTTTTTAACAAAAAAACATTTCTGCAAAATTTGTACAAAAAATCAATTTCTATTTTATCAAAGAAAAAAAAAGAACTCTCTTTCTCTTTTTAATTAATAGTTAAGGCGAATATTTAGAAATTTTTTAATTTTTCACATTTAAAAACTTTTTATTTAATTTTTACTGCCAATATTTTTATAACAATTTAAAAACATATTTCATTTAAAATTATTTATTAGCTTGTTTTTAGGAAAATTATGAAAATATTTCTTAGAAAAAAAAAATATACTTACTTTTTACTCTGTGTTTTTAGAATTTTTATTAGGTGTTCTGCTCTGTTGAAAATCTGCTATAGACTAAAGAAAATCTCACGAGTACCCTTTTCTTCTTGTATAGAGCTGATTATTTTTTTTCGTTTATTTCACTGCGCACTAGAAAATAATGCGCGTAGAATATGATTGTCATATTGAAAAAAATCAATTTTTCATTTACACAGTTGTTGGGGTTTTTTAACTTGGCCATATTGTTGTTAATTTTTAGTGGCACATATGTTGTGAAAATATGGCTATATTGGTGTATTTAAGAAATTTGAAAATTATGGGTTTTTAAAACATCTTATGTTTTGTTTAGTTGGAGTAAAAGAACAATTTTTCGATTCCAAAAATGTAATCGTATATCACAAAATAGGTCTTTGAATAAGAGTGGTCTTCGGTAGGTTATGGTTTTAGGGAAGTAGATCGGAGGTCTACCTATCTATCTATCTATCTATCTATCTATCTATCTATCTATCTATCTATCTATCTATCTATCTATCTATCTATCTATCTATCTATCTATCTATCTATCTATCTATCTATCTATCTATCTATCTATCTATCTATCTGTCTGTCTGTCTGTCTATCTATCCATATTTCTATCTGCAATCTGCGTTCTTGTAATAGTTGAGTGGTTTAGTTGACAATTCTTAGTCGTTGTTCGTAGAATTCCGTTGGGTGTCTTTTCCTGGAGAAAAAAGTTTCGCTTTATATTGCTATTTTGCTTATTTTTTCAATTCTATGGAAATCATTATGGAGTTTATCAATTCTTCTTATAATTTCCTGCGACGGTTACAATCTTGTGCTTAAAATTAAGTAGAATGATCGGGACAGGCATAGCTAACAATGGACAATAACTGAAGCCCATAATTTGTCTTAATTTTTAAGATTATTTTTAAACAATGTTTTTTTTTTGGAATTAACTAATATATTGACTTATCCACTAAAAGTACTATCTTGCTGATATTGAGTTGACAATCTTAGCCTGAGATTCAATTAATGTATGTTAATTATTTCCGAAATTCTAAATTCTCACTAATTTTATGTTCATTTGTTTTTTTTTTTCTAGGTCAAACGCACCCCCTCCAAACGTATGTCCTATATAGAACGTGCTCAAAAGGAAAGTGAAGAACTGGTCAAAAATATGGGCGGTAATCTGGATGTGGAAGGAGGTAGAAGAACACGTTCCAGTACACGTGGTACACCCACCAGATCAGCAGTTGTTGCAACACCACCACCCGCCAAAAAAGCGCGTACTTCACCAGCCAGTGGAGCATCAACACCAACACGAGCACGGGGACGTGGACGTAAACTAGATACAGCTGAGGATGGAGCTGAGGAAGAAGAAACTAAAGTAGCAGCAGCAACACCAAGTAAAAAGAAGACGCCAGCTAAGGGCAAGAAGGCAGCAGCGGCCAAACAAGCAGTAGCTGATGAGGATGAAGAAATGGAAGAAAAACCAGAAGAGGTCGCCAAGGAGGAAGAGGAGGAAAAGGTATATAATTAAAAAGTTAAATATATACATAGAGAAACTTTAATTTGATTGTTTTATTAACAGAAAACCCAGAATGAAGAAGATAAACCCAAGGAAGCAGACAAACAAGACGACTCAACCGACTCAAGTGCCGTTGTAGAGGAAACTAAAGAAACACCCGCCAGTAGTGAAGCAACCAAAGAAACTACTGAAGAAAAAGTAAAGGAAAAGGAAGAAGATAAAACGGATGCTGTATTAGAACCAGTTGCAGAAGAAACCCAAAGTCAAGTAGTAGCTACTGAAGATAAAGTCACAAAAGAAACTGAAAACTCAGCCGCAGCCCCTGTTGAAAAGGTATCAGAGGAAGTAACAGAATCGGTTAAAAGTGACAGTCCTATGGAAACAGAAGAAGAACCTAAAAGTAAAGAAACTGTAACACCAGCAGCTGTAGAGGTGGCGGAAGTAAAAGAACCCACACCAGAACCTATGGATGTTGATTCTAGCTCTAAAAGTAATGATGCTAGCGAAGATGTAACTGATGCCGTTAATGAGGAAGTAAAAACAGCAGAAACTACCAACGAGGAAGCTAAAGTGCTGAATAATGTTGAAAAGGTTGAGGAAAGCGTAAAACAAAACTCTGTTGAAACTACACCCACCGCCCCAGCTGCTGATGTTGTAGCCAATAATACAATAGAGGCTAAAACAGTAGCACAACCTGCTGCAGCCACTGAAGTTGCCAATAATACAGATGACACCAATAAACAACAACCACCTGCAGCTAATGATTCAAATAAAACTGAAAATGATTTGTGTAAGTAGAAATTGTTTAAAATCAATTAAACAATTGTTAATTGTTTCTTGTTTTTATTATTTTGTTACTTAGGTGAACCAAAAATTGCCACATCACCCCCCATAACGGCGTCTACTGACAACAGCACTGTAACGACGCCGCAAACTTGCAATTAGATAAAGAGATAATGAATAGCTTTACAAAATTGCACACAAAAATAATATAAACATACGTCGTCAATATCATTTTTAACTAAATTTAACAGATAATGTCTAAAGTCTAAATGATAGAAAGAAAGAAACAAACAAAAGAGTAAAACCCTTTAAAATTATCAACAACTAACTCCCCCCACCCCCCACTCTCTCCCGCCTGGCATGTTGTGTTTTATGATTTTTAGTTTTTAGTCTTTTTAAATAATTTTTCCCAAAATATATCTTTAAAAAAAAAAACTGTAAAAGATCTTTTTATATATATTTTTAATTCTCTTGGAATAATTTTATTTTTTTTTTATATTTTATTATTTCTCCTTAAAACAAAAACAAAAGAATAATTAAAAAAGATGAAACAACTTAACAAAACGTACATTATTTTCAAAATGTATAATAATTATTACATAATTAAACAAAATACTTTTTATTTTAATATTTTTTTTTCTTTATATAAAAAAAATCTATGTATATGTAGTTATATAAACTTAACTTGATTGCTAGTTTTATGTCTACAATTAAAAAAAAAACCCACAAAATGCAAATAAAGTTCAATAAAAAAAAAGAGATGAAAAACAAACATGAGTCTTTTTTAAAAAAATTAACCTAATAAACAATCATTTTTTTGTTTAAAATTACCAATAGATTAAACAAAAACAGCAAAATTTATCTAAAAGTAGTTTATATTATACAACAAACTAATTTACTTTTATTAAAATAAGTTTGCAATTGGTAATGTTAAATTTCAAAATTTTCATTTCCAAACTCATTGGTAAATAAGAGCAATATTAATTTAGTTGTATTCGTATCTTTTACTAGTGTTTTCTTTAAGTAAAAAAAAAAACTCTATCGACAAAATTTAATTGAATTCTTAAACAAAATATAATATCCTGCTATATGTATAGTTTTTAACATGTATAATAAAAAAGAAGAAAGAAAAAACAAAACACAAATTTGTTGTAGTTTTTTTAGTCTATACAAATTGTTATACGTTTTTTTTTTTAGTTTTCAACATAAAATATTGATATGCCATCAATAGTTTATGTTCTTCATTTGATGATGTTTTTAAGGTTGTTTTAAATAATATAAACATAAAAATTAATGGAAAATAAAATTTTTAATAAAAAATACAAGATTATTTTGTTTGATTTAGGTATTTTTTTACTTTAGGAAATGTTAGATTTTGTTTCTTGTAAAGAGCCATACACAAGCACTCTATATACGACAACTGGATGTACGCTCCGATTCTCAATCGGCCAAAGATTGTAAACCCAGCAACGGCTGTATTAGGGTAGAAATACAATATTGCGGTTGCGGAGACGGACATTTTTTATATAGAGTTTTGACAACTAAATCGTTGAAGAAATCCGCACAAAATTAAAATTTATCCGCAACCGTAGCTGCACTCCATTTAATTTACATTTTCTCTGGGAAGCAGAAAACGCATGCGCAGGTTTGTATTTCTACTCTCAACCGGATGTTTTTTTCTCCAGGAAAGAACATCCAGTTACAGCCAACATGCAATTTGTTCAATATAAGTAGATGGTTATATTAATTCAGTAACAACACCTTTATTCAGGAAATACTCATCTCTTAAACAAGTTAAAGGCATGTCCTTACTTATAGAGAACATACTGTGTTTTCAAGTATTGTATGAACAGAGTAAACCCTGAAGTTAATCTGGCGTAACCATTCTACGCAACGAAAACTGAATTGAAAATATGGGTGGGCGAATTCCATTAATCCTCTTGAAATAATGTAACGGTAGGTAGAACTGCAAAGATCCTATGTGGTGAAGCTGATGAGACAAGACGAAAAATCTCCTCAAACATTCGTAATTCAGCTCTAGGTGAAGGAAGATTGTCGTGCGTCATTGCCATTATCTCTTAAGGGTAATCAGGCCGTCCTTTTTGCCCTGCCTTCGAGTGTTTCAGGTTTTTATGATAAAGATTATCTTCATTCTTGGTTTAAACCTAGTTTAATATAAGTTTTGTGTTATTTATTACGTAAGTTTAACCGACAGTTGTAATTCAGGTCTGAGTTGGGGAACAACTCTCGTGTCATCGTTTTTATTTGTTGCTGGGCTTTCGACAGAATTACTTCTTACCCCGCACTAATTTAATGCACTACTTCGTATAACTGTTTCTAAGTTATGCGTCGTCTTATCCTTTGCCTCTACAGCTTCCATCCTAAGCTCTCCAAACCTTAATAAAGTGTAAAATTGTTACAATATGCTGACGATGGTATCATACATAGTTTCTTCACAGCGTGTAATCTGAAATTTTCACCAGCAAAAACAAATGCAGGCGTTGTATTCGATGGAGCCCTGTTTACCTACTCAACTCATGACACTGCAATTTCACACAGATCGCGAAATAAAAACAAAGTTCTAAAAGTACTAGTCCAGTGAGGCCCACTTTACAGATTGTTGAATAATAATCAAAATGCTACCCTACATGCCATAACAAGTTGCAGGCACCGAGCAGTACTTTCTACTAATATGCCACCATCTGATTGACTCAAATTTATATCCTTCGGGTCAATCGTCACATTATTGTCCCATAGTATTCTAGATAATAGACACATAAAATTATTGTCCCATAGTATTCCAGAGAATAGACACATGAAATTTTTAAATTTTAGTTCCATTAATATCTTATCACTTGGCTGACTCCAATTCGTATGTTTTTGGTCTTTCGTCACAAATAAACTCTTTGTAATCGATAATGAAGACAGTCGTCACTTTAGTGTCCCTTTGTAAGCGAGAGCGGAGGCAATCTCTTTACTGTCTCTAAGTAATATAGAGATTAGACTCTTAAAAGTAGTTTTTTATATCTTTTGGGTCAATCGTCACATTGATGTCCCATAGTATTCTAGATAGAAGACACTTGAAATTTTAAACCTTTATTTCCATTAATATCTTACCACCTATTGGCTCTAATTCGCATGTTTTGGGCCATTCATCAAGAATAAAAGTAAATTGTCACTCTCCTAGAACACGTCCATGTCCAAGTTTTATAGCAAGAAAAGTAGCGCCAGTTAAAAAGCTAGTAATGTGACTGCCTTTCATGAACCTATTTCAAGATTGCCATCCTTTGACTATTTTTGACCGTCTTTTCACTGTCTCTTTGTAGCGTGTAGAGTGACGATTGACTTCCTCGTAGGACAAAAAGTAAATTGTTACTATCCTAGAACACGTCCATGTCCAAGTTTTATAGCAAGAAAAGTAGCGCCAGTTAAAAAGCTAGTAATGTGACTGACTTTCAAGAACCTATTTCAAGATTGCCATCCTTTGACTATTTTTGACCGTCTTTTCACTGCCTCTTTGTAGGGTGTAGAGTGACGATTGACTTCCTCGTAGGACAAGCCCATGTTAAAATGGTTGGTCACAAGTGGTAGGTTAATTGGTCAGTTCGGGACTGTCCTGACGAACTGCTGGACATCACCTGCAAATTTCTTCAAATTTTACCATAAAACAGCACAAAAATCTGATGAAATAGGCATCATTTTATTATTAAATAACTATTTTAAAAAACCTTAAATTAATTTATTTTAAATTAAATAGTAAACTAATAATACTCATAACAATTAATTACATATTAATTAAAAGTTTAACATTTGATATCATTTGCATTATCTTTTTCAGATATTGAAATTGTAGCATGATCCTCCACTAAAGAAGGTGGTGGGGTCTTTAAAGGAACTTCTTCCTTTTGGACAACAGGTTGACTTAGAAAACTCTTAACGAAGGGGGAATATAATTTGGGATTCATTTTCTCCTCCTTATCACGTTTCCAAATATAACTCATCGGTATGGCCGAAAGCCATACAAGAAGGACACCCATTAATTTGTACCAATAGAAAGAAACTTCGTAAATAGAAAAATCACGATTACTGCCTAAAGTACCGGTGACAAGAGGCTCCTCGTTAGTGACCAGTGGCATAGAAGAACTAGAACTAATAGAAATAAAAAAGAAGTTGTTGAAATTTATTTACTTTTTGACAAGCAAAGAAACTTACCTGTTTTGCAGCATTCCTTGCATATTGATATTTTCACAACGTTCCAACGAGGTGGGCAAGGGTTCGTATTTTATATAACCAGCCTTAAAGCTCATTTGTGAGTTGATAATGATCCATAACATGACACCAACACTAAAAGCTATCGAGAGAAAAGCCACCTTAAGAAATACATAGAAATAATCAGTTAATGTCGTTAAGATATTAAAGAAATCGTTCTTACTTTGCCACTAACTCTGGGCACAAACATGCCCAATAGAAATACACCCACTACAGCTCCTGTATTAATACCCGTTATCGTAATAATAGTTTGTAATATTGAGGTAAATCTTTGCACCATAAAACCGCCCAATATACAATAGCAACCCATGGCAACAACAAATATTTTCATAATATTATTTGCCCGAGCATCTGTATGCTTAATGAAGGGCTTGATGTAATCAAAATAAACCACTCCGGCTACTGAATTCAACATGGCCGACATGGTACTTAAGGCAGCACTAAAAACACAAGAAATGAAAATACCCGGCATGCCCAACAAGTGACCCATAACATCTTGCACAAAGAAAGGCATCATTTTGTCCGCCTTTTCAACAATCTAAAATTAGTTATAAAAATTAGATTTTTCTTCTGTTAATCTAATAATATATCTATTAACTTACACCTCCTAAAATAGGATCACATCCATAGTATCGAGCAAACATAACCAGTCCAATGAAAGAATTGAAACTCATTATAATGAATACTCCAATGCCAACTATTATAAGGGCTCTGAAAGGAAAATATTGAATGTTAATTAAAGCCTTGATACCCGGTTGTCAGATCTTACAACGTTGTCACCAAATGTTCAGAAAATGTCTAACAATCGTCTGAACTTAAAATTTTTCTTTTGCAACGTTGTCAGAAATAGCAATACTAACAATATTGGAAGTTAAAATTTGTTAGTTTACCCTGTTTATTAGACATTTTCTGTACATTTATAAGATCTAACAATAAACTTACTTTCTAGCTTGTTGCAGTGATGGTAAAGAGACAATTCTTTGAACACAACTTTGATTTAAACCAATATGACCGACCCACAATAATATGCCACCACTAAACAGATTCCAAAATGTTGAACGTATACGAGGATCCATTGAAAAACTGTTATAATAACAAGGACATAAGTATCATTTGCATTTGAAAACTTTTTCATAAAAACTCACTTGAAATCTAGACGTCCACCCTCACCAGCATATTCTAGAACCTTATTTAGGCCGCCCACTTTAAGAGTACCCAAAACACCCACTAACACCACCGAAGAAAGCATAATGCCAGCTTGCACCACATCAGTCCAAACAACAGCTTTAATACCACCCTATAGGAAGTAAAACGAAAATTTCATTTAGAAGCTTATTACATATTTATAAAATTTAAAATACTTACCAACATAGTGTAAAATATACAAATCGAACATACAACTGTATTAATTAAGTGTATATTTATGCCCGTCACTGTAAATGAAAATGAATTTTAATCCATATGTTTTTTAGTAAATAAAGTAGAATAATTGAATTAAAAATTTATTTCCATTTTACCTTGAGAAAATGCCAATGCAGGTACAAATATATAGACCGGTAACATGAGGCAGGCATTCAAAACAAAGGAACCAGTGACTAATTGTCGGGTACGCTTATTGAAACGCAATTCCAAATACTAAAAAAATAATCAAATTGTAAAAATATTACAGCATTCAACAACAATCGATCGAGCATTCAACATCGATCGAAATATTTATAAGATATGTATGTATGTCGAGTGTCGTAATTTGCTTCCAAAACTTAAAGACTTTAACGTTTTTGAACTAATTACCTCATAACAATTTGAAATGTTGTTGTTGTAGAATACTGGTACAATAATATAATTCAAAACTGGAACTACTAGGATTACGGATACCACAAGAAAGAAATATGAAAAACCAAATGAGTAATTCTCAGCTGGAACTGACATAATAGCAATACCCGATAGCTGACTGAAATTAAAAGAAAGTAAATGTTGCTTTAATTAAAATTTTTTAGGTAACTAACTAACTAACTAACTAACTAACTAACTAACAAACTAACGAACTTACTAACTAACTAACTAACTAACTAACTAACTAACTAACTAAATAACTAACTAACTAACTAACTAACTAAATAACTAACTAACTTAATAACTAACTAACAAAGTATCGAACCAACTAAGTAACTAACTAACTAACTAACGTACTAACTAACTAACTAACTAACGAACTAACTAACTAACTAACTAACTAACTAACTAACTAACTAACTAACTAACTAACTAACTAACTAACTAACTAACTAACTAACTAACTAACTAACTAACGAACTAACTAACTAACTAACTAACTAACTAACTAACTAACTAACTAACAAAGTATCGAACCAACTAAGTAACTAACTAACTATGTTCAACACGGATCCACATATTAAAAAATCAATTACATATTAAAAAAGTATGAATGTATAGTCGGGCGTAGCCGACCATATGATACCATACACCAGTCAGTATGTATGTTAAAAATGGGGATTATTTAAAAAATTAAGCATTTTGGTTTGTTTTTTTTAACTTTATTTCGGAATATTTTTACTTTTTTTTTGAAAAAAAAAAAAAATATTTTTTAAGAGGGCTCAAAGGGGAGTATGGCAAAATATGGCCCTATCCTTTAAAAATGTTTTTAAGGGGAGTTAAGTTTTCTTCAATATTATTTATGTGGAATTTAAAAGTGTTATTAGTGTTTGTAAGTGAATTTTGTCTTTTAAGTCATATTCTGAAGGGGAGTTTGTACGGGGGATAGGGTCAAATGAAGCCCGATCTTTACAAAAATCGGTAGTGTCATTTGAAGTTCTATAAAACTAAGTTTTGTCGATTTTTGTTAACATAATGGATCATTTAAATTAATTATAAGCCAAAAGGCCCTATTTGGGGGTACGGTTGTATGGGGGCTAGTCGAAATAATGGACCGATTTTAACCATTTTCAATAGGCTTTGTCCTTGGGCCAAGATAAGCGCGTGTGCCAAATTTCATCGGACGGACATAGCTTAATCGACTCAGAAAATGATTCTAAGCCGATTGGTATACTTTAAGGTGGGTATAGGACGAATATTTTTGTATATTTCAAACATCAGCACAAACCCAATATACCCTCCCCACTAAAGTGGTGTAGGGTATAACAATTATTTTTCTTAATATACATATGTTTATGATAAAACAAATATAATACAGCCGCCTAAAAATTTTATTTCAAATTAATCAGAACGTGATTTCAAATCAACAAATCCAGAAGTGTGCATATATTTTTTCATGAGATAACGTTACATTCAACTCAAAGAAAACCACATAAATTAACTTGTAAGAAATTTTGTTTTCAGACAGTAAAAGATTATGTTGTCTTGTCATATTTCAGTTATAACAAATTGAATTTCTGATGCAACACATATAGAAAACATTTGGAAGTGAGTAATAATAATTTGACTCTTTCAGTATTTGACAGATTTGCATAAGAAAACATATTGAAATTTAACAATGCGATAAAATCTGCTAAATTATGATGAATACTTAAATTAATGTATCATATAAGAAGTAAAAATTTCATGTCAATGCCTCCAAATAAGGTCTTTTAAATATATTTTTTTAAATCGTAGAAATACTCGTGTTTCACTGATTGATCTAATCTTTGCTGAAAAGTGTAACTGTTTATTCTTTCACTTTTTATGTCGTATCTAATCTTTAGATATTTATAATAGACTTACGGTATTAAGAAAATGTAAATATGTAAGAACACACAAGAAAATACATGTAAATAGTGAAACCAAACAGGAAATGTCAAAAATGCCAAAAATTGTTGGGGTTCCCAGCAAAAGTTTGTCAAAATTTGGTAATGTGTATTAGTTATTTAATAGGTTACAATGTAATTAGTATAACTTGTCAATTATTATCATTGTTTCTTTATTTATTAGAATTTTTCTGAATTGTATTTTCTAATATCGATATTAATAAGAACTTTCGGAATAGAGCCTTAAGGCTCTTCGATTATAAGATGAAGTCATTGTTTTTGGTTTTTGAAAAACCATTCCAAGACTGTCAATCTCAATATAAAACAAATATATATTCTTTCTGAATTATTACAATTTCAATCTAAAAACTTAAAAACTTATTTTATAGATCTTTTTAATAGATTTCCAAACATTAGAGACATTTCACACGTAAGTTTACCTAGCTATTAACGATATAGCAATGGGTACAGTTTTCATTTGTTTACTGCCCATTAAATATTCATCTGTAGTATTTTTCGATTTCGAAAAGAAACCAAAATAAACACCAATACCGGCCGATATACACAACATTATAACGAACACAATATAATCGATGGTACCAAAGGTAAAACTTTTTGGTATAATTTCCGCTGCCGTAGCTACGGTACTTTCAATACATGTAGCCATTTTCTAAACACTCAAATACATCTGCAGGATTAAATATAAAATTTGTAGGTTCAGTTTTTCTTTAGTTGTATCAATTATATATTTATCATTTTTTCCCGTTATTTTGCAATATTTTAATACTGTTTACGTAAAATCCGTTAAATGTTACGACCCGTTTAGACCGACAGCTTAACTTTGTCTGATATTAGAGATGCTCTGAACTTAAATAAAGAAGATAATTGCTGTTTTTTATTAATTTAAGATGAAATGACAGTAAAGAAATCTTATCAGATGAATGAAATAAATATGTATGAATGTACAATATAGTCTGATTTTTAGAATTTTGTTCTCTTACGTTTGCCAGGGATTTGCATTTTACAATTTTATTTATAATACTGAAGATATCTTCTATGTATATATTTACATATGTAGGTATATATATACCTAGAATTGTCTAAGGTTATATTTTATTAAATATTAGACGAATAGATACTACATACATATAATACTTAAAAAGTTATATCTATATTATAT
The DNA here is from genome assembly GCF_022045245.1 of Lucilia cuprina. NCBI lineage: Eukaryota > Metazoa > Arthropoda > Insecta > Diptera > Calliphoridae > Lucilia > Lucilia cuprina. The sequence continues at coordinate 75,110,355 of NC_060952.1, forward strand.
ACGATATGTACGTAAATATTGAAATAAATCATTTCAATCTACATTTAGATGTAGTTGGTTGTTTATAAGAATTTCGGTTGTCAAAAGTTCTATGGACTTTAAGAAGGACCTGAAAAAGTACATTAATCATTTGCGACCATTATTTATAGTAGGTGATGTAAGATGTGGAAACTAGTGCAGGTATAACAATGGTCTGTTAGTCCCCAGATTAGATTTTTAATGGCTTGGAATATTTATTCGTTGCGTATCCAAAATCTAAAATATACATTTATTACAACACTTAAGTTGGTCACTTCAAAATAATAAAAAGAGATAATAGTTTTGGTATTAGTACACACCGACTAAAGCATTCTGGGTTCTTTCCTAAGTGTGTTACATTTTCTTATTTATATTGACAGCTTCTGCAGAAATAGTTTTTAAAAGTGGTTTGTATAGACCTATTCTCTAAGACTATGTATTGAAAATGGTCCTTAACATACGGACTAATTTATATAGTGTGGAAAGTTGAGATCAACTTATTAAGTCATTAGACCAATGGGTGGACAGTTCATTAACACAAAATCATATGCACGTCTTTATCTATCTATCTATCTATCTATCTATCTATCTATCTATCTATCTATCTATCTATCTATCTATCTATCTATCTATCTATCTATCTATCTATCTATCTATCTATCTATCTATCTATCTATCTATCTATCTATCTATCTATCTATCTATCTATCTATCTATCTATCTATCTATCTATCTATCTATCTATCTATCTATCTATCTATCTATCTATCTATCTATCTATCTATCTATCTATCTATCTATCTGTCTGCCTGTTCGTCTGTCCGTCTATTTGACTGTTGTTAAACGATAGAATATCATAGATCTTTTGTTAAGGAATATGTAAATGCAATTTCGAGAAAGATTCATATTCTGAAGGGTTTCTTTTAGTCGAATATCACTTATGAAGAGAGTTTTCTATTAAAAACTGTTTAGGAAATGTATAAATTAAAACCATGATAAAAATATTTTTACCATGATTAAAACTATCTTTAATTCTTTATGTTTAGTAATATTAATTTCAAAAAAGGAATATTATTTAAAAATAGATTAATACTTAAATATATTGAAATGTACAAAAATATTCCAGTAACATTTCCATTGTTTAAAACAAGCGAAAGACTCTAAGATTATTCCTGGATGTCGGCAGTTATCACAAAAGTGTTTACGTTCTGCATTTAATACGCATAATAAATTAAATTAAATTTTATTTTTTTTTTTTATAAATAAAAGTAAAATTAAAATAATTCTCATAGAATGATAAGAATATTTTTAAATTAGAGCTAAAAATATTTATTAATATTTAAAGCAATTCTTTTTGAAATATGAACAATTTTTTTTTATAAAAAAAAAATCTAAAATATTTCAATTCAGAGTGATTTCTATATAAAATTTTGAAAACAAAAACTATTTATGTTTCTTTAAGTAAAGCGGTTCCGAATTTTTTTAGTAAAATTTACATTCATGGTGACTCAGGTCATTTAGATTTTTTGTCAATGCTACTGAAGCAGAAGCAAATCGGCTTAAAATAATAATTTCTTTTTGCAACTACAATGTGCCAAATATCTATTAAAATGTTTTATAGTTAAATAGTAAATAGAGATGTATACGTAGTAGGGAAGCAAATAATGGATGAATCTGTGAAGTGTGATAAAATTTTATGATCATATCATAAAGATGTTATAACAATAAACATAGGACGTTTTATCAGTGTTATTGTATAAAGATATTTTTGTTTGTTAACTTAAAATATAAACAGATTTATTTTTGAATATAGACTGGACGATATATAGGAGTGACATGGAACTAATGGCTTTATAAAAGCGTGATTAAAAACAATACAATGGGAAGGATGATATCTCGAAAATTATATTTTTATATTTAGAATATGTAAAATGTAAAAGCGTAAAAAGTTTACTTCTATTTATTAAATAATAATTTATTAAATCTTAAATTAAATAAAAAACTAATAATTCTCATAATAGCTAATAAATAAATGGAAAATTTAACATTTAAGATCACTTCTATTTTCCTTATCAGAAATTGAAATTGTAGCATTATTCTCCGCTAAAGAAGGGTGAGGTGTTTTTAAAGGTAATTCTTCCATTTGAGCAACAGATTGATTTAGAAAAATTTGCACTAAGGGGGAATACAATTTAGGAATAATTTTCTCCTCATGATCACGTTTCCAAATAAAACTCATGGGTATAGCCGAAAGCCATACGAGAAAGACACCCATTATATTATACCAATAGAAGGATATTTCGTAAATAGAAAATTCACGATTACTACTTAAAGTACCGGTGACTAGGGGCATTTCGGTAGTGGTAAGAGAAATGGGAGCGCTGGTACTACTAAAGGATAATATAGGTTAATATTTGGATATTCAGTTTTATTTAAATAAAAAACTTACATGTTGTGAAGCATTTCATGCAAATTGAGAGCTTCACAGCGCTCCAAAGAGGTGGGCAAGGCTTCGTATTTTATATAACCAGCCTTAAAACGCATCTGGGCATGGATAATGATCCATAACATGACACCAACACTAAAAGCTATCGAAAGAAAGGCCACCTTGAGAAATAGACAAAAATTAGACTCGAACGGAAAGATCTTAAGTAAATATTACTTACCTTGCCATTAACACGGGGCACAAACATGCCCAACAGAAATACTCCTACAACAGCTCCTGTATTAATGCCCGTTATAGTAATAATACTTTGTAAAATCGAACTAAATCTTTGTACCACAAATCCGCCCAATATACAATAGCAACCCATGGCCACTACAAATATTTTCATGATATTATTTGCCCGAGCATCTGTATGCCTAATAAAGGGCTTGATGTAATCGAAATATACTACTCCAGCTAAAGAATTCAACATGGCTGACATGGTACTTAAGGCAGCACTGAAAACACAAGAAATGAAAATACCCGGCATGCCCAACAAGTGGCCCATAACATCTTGCACAATGAAAGGCATCATTTTGTCTGCCTTTTCAACAATCTGAAAAAAGCGTTGTTAAACTAAGATTTTTGTTTTGTTTAAAGGAAATATAAACATTAACTTACACCCGCTAATATGGGATCACATCCAAAGTAACGGGCAAACATAATCAGTCCAATGAAACAGTTAAAACTCATTATAATGAAAACACCAATACCAACTATAATTAAGGATCTGAAAGAGAAATTGTAGAACTAAATAATGATCTTTCTTTAAATTAAAACAAACTTACTTTCTAGCTTGATGCAATGAAGGTAAAGAGACTATTCTTTGTACACAACTTTGATTTAAACCAATATGACCGACCCATAAAAATATGCCACCACTAAACAGATTCCAAAATGTCGAACGTACACGAGGATCCATGGAGAAACTAAAATAGCAAAAACATAGTAAATCAAAGATATCATTTTAATCTGAAACAAAAAACTCACAAAAAATCCAAACGTCCACCCTCATCAGCATATTCCAGAACCTTGTTAAGACCACCCACTTTAAGAGTACCTAAAACAGCCACCAATATCACCGAAGAAAGCATAATGCCAGCTTGCACTACATCAGTCCAAACAACAGCTTTAATACCACCCTATAGAAAACGAAAGTCCATTAACTTATTTAAATTCCTTGAACTTCCTCGTACTACTCACCAACATCGTATAGAACATACAAATCGAACATACTACCGTTTTAATTAAATGGATATTCATGCCCGTCACTGTGGAATGGAAATGAATTTTAATTAAAAATCAAGTTTAATTAAGAAATTTATTTTGCATTTTATCTTGAGAAAATGCCAAAGCCGGTACAAATATATAGACGGGTAACATGAGGCAGGCATTCAAAACAAAGGAACCAGTCACTATTTGTCGCGTACGTTTATTGAAACGCAATTGTAAGTACTAATAATAAAAGAAAAAATAATTAAATTTTAAAGATATTTCATTTAGATCTACGGTCAAATTGTTGCATTCTCTACCGATCGTTATAGTTTTGTTTTTTTTTTTAAGTTTTGAATTACTTACCTCATAACAATTTGATATGTTATTGTTGTAGAAGACTGGTACAATAATATAATTCAATATTGGAACTACTGGGACTATGGACAAAACCAGAAAGATATATGTAAAACCAAATGAGTAACTCTCGGCTGGTACTGACATAATTGCAATACCGGAAAGTTGACTGAAAAGTAAATATAAAAGAGGTTTAATTATAAAGTCCTAATATATCTCTAAAAGTGTGTAAGATAATCAAGAAAAATCTTCCCTATTGTCCCTTAATATTAGAATTTACTAAACTCCTTCATAAGGTCCCTTTATACGATAACACTTTAAGGTGGAAGTACACAAGAGGATTTGTGGCGGTAAAGCGTTTTACGCTGTTCAAACTTTTCGCGCTGATCGGTTGCGGACGCGTCAAGAGTTGTTGAATTTTTTTTGCGGCGGACACGTTGCAAACTACAGTGTGATTTTTTTGAATGAAAATGCACGATTTCAACTTTTTTGACAAAAGCCCACTGCGTCAAAGCATTACGCGCTTTTCATACCTACTTCACATTCTACATCTTTTATTAATTTTTTCATCATTAAACTCATTTATTCTAAATACGTATTATATAAAGAATATTAAATGTCAAAATCAGCTGACAAAGAAAGTAGATTTACTTTAAACATTCTACGCATCAAGGCATAATACGCTTCTGTGCTACTTATTTGGCAGACGCATAGAATGCAAGAAAGCGTAGAACGTGTGGTGTTGATCTTCGGCTTAAGGCCGGAGGTCCACACAACGCATCTTCGCGCCTAAACATTACGCGCTTTTTATACCTACTTCGCGTTCTACGCTTCAAGTTACATGCTACGCTTTTAAAGCGTAAAATTTTTGTTTTATTTTTAAAAAAACTTCGCCTTTTTCTACAGCTTTTATTAATTTTTTCATCATTTAACTAATTTTAATTTATTAAAATTGATAAATACGCATTAAAAAATAAAGAATATAAAATGTCAAAATGAGCTGACAAGTTCGTGCGCCGCTTGTGACGCTTATAAAAGTAGAAAGTAGATCTACTTTAAGCATTTCACGCGTCAAGGCATTCTTCACCTTTGTGTTTGTAACTTTCAGCATATAAATACATTGATTCTACTTTTTTGACAGACGCATAGAATGCGAAAAATCGTAGAACGTGGGGTGGACCTCCAGCTTAATGAAAAAGTAAAATGAAATTATATCCGCATAACAAAAATGAGAATAAAAGTGGTATGATTTAGTATATCTATGTTTACACTATTGGTAAAAAGTAATAACAAAGTAAGATGGAAACAGCTGTTTCAATATTTTCGTATGTTTTTATATAAAAATACAACCCTAATCTAATGCGACTTGCTGGTTTTTTGAATAATTAAAAAAAGTAAATAGAGTGATACGACTGTCAAAATTTTTCATTCGTATTTTCTGTTAATGTGTAATGGTTTTATTACATATTGCGTTTGGATGATCCAATTCGTACTCTTTTACACAAAATGTTTTGATTCTAAAATTTAATGATTCTAGGCTCAGCCCAAGGTAGAGATGTGACTTCATCACTACAACAATACAAAAACTACTTTAGTGGGCAGGATATATTGGGTTTGTGCTGATGTTTGTAAAGCATAATAATATTGGTCCTATACCCACTTTAAAGTATACCAATAAGCTTAGAATCATTTTTTGAGTCTGAGTAACCTTGTAATCAAACTACAGGTAAAAATTTTCAATAATTCAATCACATTTGGCAGAGGATCTTCTATTGTCCCAGGGACCAAGCCTAATTGAAAATGGTTAAGATCTGTCTATTATTTCACCTAGCCCCCATACACCTGAACCTCCGAATAGGGCTTGTAAACCTTGTAATCAAACTAAAGATCACATTTTGGAGATAATAGGTAATACCGTAGACGAAGCCTATTGAAAATGGTCCATTATTACACCTAGCCTCCATAGGTATATTATGAAAACTAAATTACACTTTACTTTTTGTAACAGGTGTAGGGTATATGGTCGGCCTTGCCCGATTATAATTTCTTACTTGTTTTGTACTAGAATTAGCTTACTGTCAAAAATTACATTTTAAATGTTAACAATAACAACTTTTGACAGAAAGCATACTCTAAACAAAAATAAATAAATAATTAGCTGCTTTATCACAATCACCACTTTTATTATGACATGTGCTGCACGATAATAAATAGGTCAGGTCTGTCAGAAACTCTTTATATATAAATATATGTAGGTATATTTGGAACTTATAAGTCTTTGCTCTTATAAGATTTTGAGATTATCATATACTATTTAGAAGTAATTTTTGCATCCTTCAAATTACTTTTTTATATTTCAGAGAAGTTTCGCCACCTGCTATTTAACATTAACCGATTTAACTGAAATTTTAAGCTTGGAACCATGTTAAAATACTTTTTATAAAATCATTAACTTACCTTGCTATTAAGGATATTGCAATGGGTATAGTTTTCATTTTCTTACTGCCCATTAAATATTCATCAGTAGTATTTGATGATTTCGAAAAGAAACCAAAATAAACACCAATACCGGCCGATACACACAACATCAATACGAATACAATATAATCGATGGTACCAAAGGTAAAACTTTTTGGTATAATTTCCGCTGTCGTAGCTACGGTACTTGCTATACTTGTAGCCATTTTTGTTAATCGCCTTAATTCTAAATTTTATCAAGGACTAAATATAAATTTCTAGTTTATATTTAAAATTTTGTTTATTTTATTTATATTAAAACCGTATTCGTATATTTTTGTTGCACATATATCGCGACCCGTTAAGACCGACAGTTTATACTTTTCTGATACTAAAGATGCTGTGAACTTAAATAAAGTTGAATAATTATTTAAGATGAAAAAACAGTAAAGAAATCTTATCAGATAAATGAAATGATTAGGTATGAATGTGTATATAGATAGATTTGTAGATTTTCGTATTCTTACGTTTACTTAGCAGGGATTTCCATTTTACAATTCTAAGGTTATATTATATTAATTCAAATATTAGATGAGTTGGTACTATAATACATATGTATATAAATAGCTATATCTATCTTTATATGATATCTATATAAATACGCAAATTAATAAATTATTTGAATCTTAGTTCTGGCTATTTGTAAAAATTTCAGATTACAAAGTGTCTATTAATTCTTAATTAAAAATTAAGAAATCAATAAAGATTTAATCAAATCAATATTTGGCATTTAATTCCCCCCAAGTCATGTTATCTTAATAAAAAGTCTAATCTTGGGGTTATTGCGGTCCGGGAAAAAGGTGCTGCCAGTACCTTAAGTATGCCAGTACCTTAAGTAAACTGGTAGTGTCACTTCAATGCTCGGATATTCCATGGAATGATTTGACATGGGTTCGGACCAGAGGATCACATACTTTGGGACTACCGGTGGTTAATTGCCCTCAGGACTGGCTGGTCAGTTGGTTAAGATTCCTTCGGGATCCATGTATTAGCAGTGTTTTAAACCCAAATTTTAGGGGAAAGTGAGTTGCGGGTATAAGACTGATGGACGGTATCAAGCATAAGATATAAGTTTATGTTAAATGTATATGATACAAGATGAGTGAAGAGGTATACGCGTCGTGCCTAATCGTTAATACCAGATTTACCACAGTGTGTTCTATGTGAGTAAGAACAAAGTCTTTTTTTTTTGAAATCGTACTTCGGTATACCGGTAATGTCTTTAGATGCTGTTACCGACTCAACAGAGGTCATCACCTCTGCGTGGTTGTAAATGGAAGTGATGTTTTACATCTCGAAAGTTAAGCGATAGGGCAGTAATGCACAGAGTTTGAGCAAAGTGCACCTATACTGGTGCACCATATACGTAAATTTCCACCGGTGTGTAAGTCGTCACAGAAGCTCACTCAATAGTTGAACAAGACCACCGTGAAGTTAAGGCCAAAACGACATGTCTTCGTGTAAAGCTCTTCGTCATTTATTTAATATCTAATATACTGTGTAATGGATTTGACTAGGATTAGAATGATGATATATTTAAGAAAAATTATGAGGCCTTATGAATCATACAAGTTTGATCACCTGTTCGGTTTACAAATAAAAATGTTATTTCACAACTAATAAGGTAATATAATAAACATTCAAAATGGAGCATTGATAAGTCATATTCACCTATACGTGTGTTATTATTGAAAGTCTCGCCATTTTATTGACAAATCGCCGATATTTACATACGAGTTTACACGTGATTTTCATGACATTCAGGTACCATTTTGTAGTCTGTCTATTAGTAAATGTTAATAGATCCTAGGTCAATTTATCGCCCCTTTAATCGCCGTAACTTAAAGAATACAACTTGAGTCTGAATCTCATTTTGGTGCCAATATCCTCGATAGAAAAGACAACACCACACCATATTTCCTAATTTGTAAAGAATTCAATTATTTAAAATTCTTAGAAATCTAAAAAAATTATTGTATCAGACAATTTCTATTAAAATTTCGTCATGAATATCAAAAATCTCATCAGTTTTTTCTTTTCAAGACAACTAAAATCTGTCAAATATCTAATAATATATAATTAGTTGATAATTGTATTTAGTAAAATAAATAAAGACGTATGTATACGTACTAGAAGAGCAAATAATCTGATGAATCTTGTGAAGTGTGATAAAGTTTTATGATCGTATCATAAAATGGTTATAAAGATAGGTTATAAAGAGTTTGTTTCTCTTAAAATTCTAAAAGAGAAAATATCTTCAGTTCTTTTAGTACTAAGTAATAACTTAAGTTAATTTCATCATGATAGTTACGAGACGAAGTTGCTGATTAGTCTTTAACAGAATGTTAAGAAAGAAAATGTCATTATTTCTCTAAGCAGTTCGGATTGATAAATTGTCTAATTGTTATGTAAAGTTCTCTAGGGTTCCTTAAAAAGGAAACCAATTATAAATTATAACGGATCCGATTTCTATAAGGAATAAAATTTCGGGCTGTGTATTTAAAAAAAAATTGGCAGTGACCTACACCTTACAATGTTGTTTTTGTTGTAAAAGGTTAGCTGTAACTGGATGTTCTTCCCTGGGGAAAGAATTTCCGGTTAATACAGCTGTTGCTAAGTTGACAATTTTTGGCCGATTGGTGTACGGTTTTTGACCTAAACAAGTTTTATATAAAACTAAATATCTCCTTCGTACTACAATCTGACCAGAAATTATTCTATTCCCCATAAATCCTGCGAATGTCTTCATGATGTCCTTCTAAACCAGATGTTCCATAATTATTATTAGGAAGTTAATTTGATCAATGTAAAATATATTAAGGTTAAATCAAGCTTATTGTTTCCTTTCGCATTATAGTGTATAGTATCCTTTTGTTTATAATATAGTTCCAGATCTTGCTATTCATGTCTGTGATTCCTCGCTAGTTGGTTTTGTTCGGAAGCTTAAGTCGTTCCTCCGGGATTCTATGCCATATCCATATTTGATCAACTATAAGGAGATTTAGTTTTTCACTCGATAGCTTTTATAATTTCGCAGCCTCAACAAACCCAGAATCTACAGAAAGTGATGTGTTGTTAAGAGTCGGATAGTTTGAAAGATAATACCGTTACTTTGCAGAAAGCATATCGATGTAGTTTTGAGCCCAAAGTAGTAGTGTGGGTTATGCTATGTATACACTATTGTAGGATCTTACAACGTTGTCTTATAACAGTGTAAACTTACAAATTTTGTCTTTGAATATTGTCAGCAATGCTTTTTCTGACAACGCTGCAAAAGAAAAATTGTAAGTTCAGACGATTTTTAGACATTTTCTGAATATTTTACTGACAACGTTGTAAGATCTGACAACCGTGTATCACGGCTTTTAGTCTCTTAACAATTCTTTGTATGTTATTTGCCCCTTTCTATTTCCTCTCACTGTAGATTGAATTGTAATACCAGTAGTCCACGTGAGAATCGAGGTTCAAATAAAGCGATTGCAACATTGTTCTGGTATTATATGTTTTGACCGAGTCTTCTCGCAGGTCTTGTTAGATAACGTCACCGTTTGTTGCCTTTAAAACTTAAATGTAGCATAAGACAGCATCTGTAAGTATAGGTTTCAACCTTGATCCAATCTTTTCGTTTAGTGTAGTTTAGGTTGATAAGAGGATGTATAGTATCTCAAGAAGATAGAAACCTAGGCTACTATTGGGACTATCCGTTATGTGTAGCATTTAGAAGACAATACATAATTGGACCAGGCGGGATTTTAAACTTGATAACATCGTATCTTTTTTAACTTTTTATGTCGCTATTTGTATGCGTATAATTATACCACAAGTGATATGACCTGTCAAACTTTTGTGTAATAGAGAACGTAAAATAAAAATCATTGAGATCTTTTAGTTTCAAAACTGCTATTTAAAAAGTTCAACATTTATTAGAATAGGTTTAGGTTATTCCAAAGAATTAAAACTCAGTTTAATCCATAGTTCAGTTAGTTTATTTATAAAATATTAAACGAAATTAACATAATATTTTACGTAATTTTATATAAAAAAAATCTTGCTGATTATACCCTACACCACTATAGTGGGGAGGGTATTATGCGTTTGTGCTGAAGTTTGTAACACCCAAAAATATTGGTCCTAGACCCACCTTAAAGTATACCAATCGCCAAAGAATCACTTTCTGAGTCGATTTAGCTATGTCCGTCTGTCCGTCCGTCTGTCTGTCTGTGTGTGTGTCCATGTAAACCTTGTGCGCACGCTACAGGTCGCAATTTTCAAGATAATTTGATGAAATTTGGCACATACCTTTTTTTTTTGGTTCAAGGACGATCACTATTGAAAATGGTTGAAATCGGTCTATTATTTCTCCTAGCCCCCATACAACCGTACCCCCCGAATCGGGCCTTTAGGCTCATAAGTACGTTAAATGTTTTATAGTGTCAACGAAAATCAGCAAAAATTAGTTTTATAGAACAATAATTGACAATACTAATTTTTATTGTGATCGGGCCTCATTTGACCCTAGCCCCCATACAGACTCCCCTTCAGAAAATGACTTGATGGTCAAAATTAACTTATAATTACTTATAAAACGATTAAAATCTGCATAAATGACTTTGAAGTAGACGTAAATTCATCTACAAAAATTTATAAGGATAGGCCCATATTTACCCCTTCTCCCCTATGAGCCCTCTTGTAGAAAATCTCTCTTTTTTGTCAACAATAAGTAAAAATATTCCACAATAAAACAAATTAAATGCTTTATTTAAAAAAAAATCAAAATTTTAACATACTGACTGGTGTAGGGTATCATATGGTCGGCAATGTCCGACTATAAATTCATACTTGTTTTAAAATTAATATTATTTAATTAATAATAATATTATGATTTTCCTTTTTCAGTTATTATAATCGTAGCATTTTCCTCCAAAGGTTGTGGGGTCCTCAAATATACCATTTCTTCAGTTTCGATAACAGGTTGTCTCAGGAATCTCTTAACAAATGGTGAATACAATTTCGGGTTCATTTTCTCATCTTTATCTCGCTTCCAAATAAAGCTCATAGGTATGGCTGACAGCCAAACAAAAATGGCTCCCAAAAGTTTATACCAATAAAAGGAAATTTCGTAAATAGAAAATTCACGATTACTGGATAAAGTACCGGTAACAAGAGGTTTTTCAGTGTTAGTTAAAGATATAGGGGTGCTGGTGCTAAAAAAATTAAAAAGAATTTATAATAAATTGAAAATGTCATATTGGATAAAAAAAAAAAACTTACATATTTTTTAGCATTTGAGGAAAATTTAGGGACTCACATCGATGCAAAGATGTGGGCAGGGGTTCGTATTTTATTAGGCCCGACTTAAAACGCATTTGAGCATTAATAATTATCCATAACATGGCACCAACACTGAAAGCTATCGAAAGAAAAGCCACCTTGGAGAAAAATTTTAATCAAAATTATATTATTTAAACATTCAATTAATCCTTTTCCTTACCTTACTATTAACTCTCGGCACAAACATGCCCAATAAAAATACCCCCACTACGGCTCCAGTACTAATGCCCGTTATTGTAATAATAGTTTGTAAAATTGAGGTAAATCTTTGAACTATAAAACCGCCCAATATACAATAACAACCCATGGCCACAACACATATTTTAATTATACTATTTGCTCGAGCATCTGTATGTCGTATAAAGGGTTTAATATAATCGAAATAGACCACACCTGCAACTGAGTTCAACATGGCCGACATGGTACTTAAGGCGGCACTGAAAACACATGAAATAAATAGGCCCGGCATACCCGACAAATGACCCATAACGTCTTGTACAAAGAAAGGCATCATTTTGTCAGCTTTTTCAACAATCTGAAATATAATTATGTTTATAATATCTATATAAGTTCTTTCTAATAAAAATTTTAATAACAACTTACTCCTCCCAATATGGGATCACAACCAAAGTAACGTGCAAACATAACAATTCCGATAAAAGCATTAAAACCCATCATCAATAAGATACCGACGCCAACTATAGTTAAAGCTCTGAAAAAAATCATTATAATTATTTACCTATAACCTGTTTCTATTTCTTTTCAGATTAAAAATCTAAACTTACTTCCTAGCATGATCCAATGATGGCATGGAGACAATACGTTGTACACAACTTTGATTTAAGCCAATATGGCCCACCCATAGTAATAGTCCACCACTAAATAGATTCCAAAATGACGAACGTACACGTGGATCCATAGAGAAACTATAATATATAAATATTCCTATTAATAAAAATTTCGAAAAAGGATCACAAAAAAAAAATTTAACTTAAAATCAAGACGTCCTCCTTCACCAGCATATTCCAGAACCTTGTTTAATCCACCCACTTTAAGAGTACCTAAAACGCCCACCAAAACAACCGAAGATATCATAATGCCCGCTTGCACTACATCAGTCCAAACGACAGCTTTAATACCACCCTGGGAAAAAATTAACAGTAAATAATTGAATTTATGTTTTCGAATAAAAATTTAATCGAACAAATGATCGATTTAATAAGTGGTTTCTGAAATTTTTCTCTTTAATTCACATCTTTTTTTCGAAATTTCTAATACTCACCAACATGGTATAGAATATACAAATGGAGCATATGGCGGTATTTATTAAATGTATATTTATGCCCGTAACTGTAAATGAAAATGAATTTTAATTAAAAATCAAGTTCAATTAAAAATTTATTTTCATTTTACCTTGAGAAAATGCCAAAGATGGAACAAATATATAGACCGGTAACATGAGACAAGCATTAAGGACAAACGATGCTGTAGCTAATTGGCGGGTCCTTTTATTGAAGCGCATTTCTAAATACTGTATAGATAGATTGATGGATAGAGGGATAGATAGATAGATAGATAGATAGATAGATAGATAGATAGATAGATAGATAGATAGAAAGATAGATAGATAGATAGATAGATAGATAGATAGATAGATAGATAGATAGATAGATAGATAGATAGATAGATAGATAGATAGATAGATAGATAGATAGATAGATAGATAGATAGACAAAACAATTTTTGTATTTTGCCAACCCTATTATCAATACTAGACTTCCGTTAAATCTTATAAAAATTTCATTACGAAACATCTTTCCTTTGATGACAAATTAAAACGTTTTACTCAAATTTTTTGGGATGGATTTATAAAATATATGAGAATAATTACAACAGTATCGCCACGTGTGACAGTTCTGATTACTTGTCTGGAACTTACCTCATAACAATTTGATATGTTATTGTTGTAAAATACAGGAACAATAACATAATTTAAAATAGGAATTACGAAAATTATAGAAACCACCGTAAAAACATAAGTAAATCCAAAAGCATAATTTTCCGCAGGTACCGACATAATAGCAGTACAGGAAAGTTGACTAAAAATTTAAAATAATTTATCATATTATCATAAATCCATTTAATTTCCTCCCTTACCTTGCTATTAAGGATATTGCAATGGGTATGGTTTTCATTTTCTTACTGCCCATTAAATATTCATCTGTAGTATTTTTCGCTTTCGAAAAGAAACCAAAATACACGCCAATACCAGCCGATATAGACAGCATTAAAACGAATACAATATAATCGATGGTACTAAAAGTAAAACTTTTAGGTAAATTTTCCTGTACCGTAGCCACGGTACTTAAGATGGTAGTAGCCATTTTTCTTTTTGTTAAATAAAAAAAATCCGTTTCACAAGTTTAATACATAAAATAAGCACTAATTTTATTAATTATTCGAGTTTTACTCCAACATATTCTGTGTTATTTTTAAAAGTTATAATATTTTTCGGTAGCCGTTATATCCGTGTCAGTAGAGACCGTTAACTCTTACTTCTCTAGTGTTAAAGATGCTTTTTTTTATCTAAAATGAAAACATAATCATTTTTATGTTTTTTCTTCGAGATGAATTGACATTTAGAAAATCTTATCAACTTCATAAAAGGCTTTATTGCACAGTGTTCTGCATTTATTATGAAGTAAATTAAAATTTTTAAAAATAACACTTTCCACCACAAATATCTAACAAATTGTTTACTTAGTGCAGGTTTCGTAAGGCTCAGTTAAACTAGGCTTAACTTGCTGTTAGATTAAACTCGGAACAAATTTAGGCGGATTTTAACCGAAGTTTGTGTTTTTTAGTTATGGATTTAAGATCAGTTAACTTTTTTAATATTGCCAACTTTACGCTACCAACTAGCTTAAGACTAGTCGCATGACTCTTCCTGTGGGATAAGTGAAGCAATATTTTTCTAATAATTTATGCAAAAAGATTCAACCTTTCAGCATTAAATTGTCCTTGTCAGAATGTATTATGTTTACATGGAACGTTACACTGTGCAATAGATATACAGTTATGTAGAATTATGTTGCCCTAAATTTTAGTTGGGGATTTGTGTTTTATAGTTTTGTTTATAATTTTCGCTATATACACGATTACACATGAAGTCTATGCTACAAGATATACATATAAAAGGTGTTACAAAATTTACGCAAAATGTTCACGGACTATTGTCAAATAATACACGTTTTTTGAAATCTACAAAATATCAAAAGCATCTATTAACCCAGAAAAAATGATTTGTATTTGACCAGTTTCATCTTTTTATACCCACCATCAAAAAAGATAGGGGGGTATATTGATTTTGTCATTCCGTATGTAACACATCCAAATATTGCTCTAAGACCCCATAAAGTATATATTCTGGGACCTCGTAAGATTCTAAGACGATCATCTGTCTGCCTGTCGTCTGTTTATGGCATGATAGCGTCCACAAAATAAGAGATATTGAGATGAAATTTTCCCAAAATATATTTTATTGATCAGAAATGTTTGGTATTGAAAATGGGCAAAATCGGTCAACGATTTCACATAGCCCCCTACAAATGTACCCCCCGGAATATTGTATAAAGAAATTCAAATATTCACAAATTCGTTGGTTTTTGTTGTCTGAAATAAAATACTGCATTATGGCGGACATAGGACAATAATTGGCCCTACCCCCCATATAAGGTTCCCTTTAGAAAATGACTAAAAGCTGATTGCTGGCTTAAAAATGGAAATATAGCGATGAAATTCGACATACATAAGTTTTGTGCGAGCCAATATCTCTCCACCAAATTTTATGAGAATCGGTTCACAATTGACCCTACCCCCCATATAAGGTCCCCTTCAGAAAATTACTTTAAAGCTCATTACTGGCTTAGAAATACAAAAATAGCGGTAATATTTAACAGAAGTATAATTTATACTAGCTAAAACCTCTCTACTAAATTTTATTTGGATTGGTCCATAATTGACCCTACCCCCCATATAAGGTCCCCTTCAGAAAATGACTTAAACGCTGATTACTGGCTTCAACAAACGAGTATAGCGATGAAATTTGACACTAGTAAGTGTCTTACTAGCCAAAACCTCTCTATGAAATTTTAAAGGAATCGGTTCATAATTGACCCTACCCCCCATATAAGGTCCCCTTCAGAAAATTATTTTAACACTCATTACTGGTTTCAAAATAAGAGTACAGCGATGAAAATTCCCAGAAATAAGTTTTATACGAGGCAAAATCTCTCTACCAAATTTTATGTGGATCGGTCCATAGTTGGCCTTACCCCCCATAAAAAGTCCCCCCAAAAAATTTCTTTCATGCACATTACTGGCTTACAAATAGGATTATATAAATATACGAATATAGCGAAGAAATTTGACATAAGTAAGTATCTAAGGAACCAAAACTTTTCCACCAAATTTTATGTGGATCAGTCTATAATTGACCCTACCCCTCATATAAGGTCCCCTTCAAAAAATTACTTTAATGTTCATTACTGGTTTAAAAATATGAGTACAGTGATGAAATTTCCCAGAAATAAGTTTTATATGAGGCAATATCTTTCTACCAAGTTTTATGTGGATCGGTCCATAGTTGACCCTACCCCCTTAAAAAGGCTCATTAATGCCTTTAAAATGCGAGTATAGCGATGAAATTCGACACTGATAAGTTCTATAGGAACCGAAATCTCTCTACCAGTTTTTATAAGGTCAGTCCATAATAACATTTATTAACATTTCGTACTTATCTATATATATTTTATACATATTTTATACTAAGTACATAAAGATTTATTAAAGAACTTTACCTTACTCACATTTTAAAATTATTTAAATATTCGCACATTTTTTTAACAGTTTTTATCTAATTTATTTCTAGTTTATTTGCACGACATTATAAACAATTTGAAAATTAACTTAAATAAATAATAGAGAAACAAATTAAGTTCAAAGATTTGTTTAACTTACGAGGAACTTACTAATCATGTAACGCCTTAAGCTAATAAATCTTATCTTATTATTATTTAAGGGAAACCTGAGATAAATAATACACATATTTAGATAAAAAATACAAATCTAAATTGTATCTATTTAAATGTGATGGGAATTTTAATAATGTACACAGTACATAATAGTCCTATTGCTTCAGTTTAGTAGTAATAAAATTAATTTCCTTAGTATCACCCCTAATGGCTTATGACCCCTTTTATGACTTATAGGGAGGTTTGGAGGTAATGATTTCTGGCAATTCTTCCTCCACCTGAGCCAATTCATAATTCACAAATGGTTGAATAAGAGGCGATAGAAGTTTAACATCAAATTTGGCTCCTTTTTCGGGAGTTAATATATAACTGAAGGGTACACCGACTCCAAAGACAATTAAGGTACCTAAGACCACATACCAATTAAAAGACATATCCAGTATATTGAAGGCTTTATCTGTAAGGTCTGTACTTTCCACAGCCATATTTACCAAAGGAGAGGTATTGCTACTAAAAACAGAAATTTTTACAAAATATTTCAAACAATTAAGAAATTAAAGTTTAAACTTACAGTGTTATATTCAAATCAGGACAATATTCCACTGAACTGGGTAAGGTTTTATAATGTAAACGACCTTGAGCCGCTAATACAATAATTAACATTGCCAACATGCTGGAGACAACAGCATAAAAAGCGGCCTTACCATGAGCCTTGGGCACCAACATACCCATCATAAATACACCGAAAACAGCGCCAAAAGTAACACCACCAATCGAATAGACCATTTGTAAAATAGAAGTGAATTTTTCGACAATAACACCCGCCAGAATACAATATACGCCAGTGAATAGGACCAATGCCTTCATAATTAAATTGGCACGTCTTTCGGTATGTTTAATTCTAGGTTTAATATAATCAAAATAAACAATACCAGCTAAGGAGTTCATACTGGCCGACATGGTACTTAGAGCAGCACTGAAGACACAGGATATAAATACGCCGGGCATACCTTTCAGATGACCCACAACGTCTTGCACAAAGAAGGGCATTAATTTATCGGCCTTCTCTACAAAACCAGCAGCTAGAGGATCACAATCATGATAACGGGCATACATAACAATACCGGTTATACAATTAAAGGCCATGATTATAACGAAACCAAAACCGAATATTATCAGGGAACTGAAAAGGGGGAAAAAGATATTTATTATAAAATACTATGAAACAACATTTTATAAATAGAAATACTTACTGTCTGGCATGTTTTAATGTTGGCAAAGAAACAATTCGCTGTACACAACTTTGATTTAGGCCCACATACGAAGTCCACATTATAGTGGAACTAATAAAACAATTCCAAAATGTCGAACGAGTAGTAGCATCGAAAGCAAAACTATAATAAAATACAATTAATGCAAGGTTTATGAGCAAAATATTTCTATGAACTTACTTAACATCTAATCTACCGCCTTCTGCAGCTATACGAAAGACCTCACCGAAACCACCAACTTTATAAGCACCCAAAATACCCACCAATACGACAGAAACGACCATAATAGCAGCCTGTACTACATCGGTCCAAACGACAGCTTTAATGCCACCCTATTGTTGTTAAATTATTATGATTAGGATTTTTTAAATTAGTTCAGGATTTCAAGGAATTTATAGGTCAAGTCCTACTTACAAACATTGTATAAAACACACAGATGGAACAGACAATGCCATTGATCAAGTGAATGTTGATACCGGTAACTGTGAGAGAAGAAGAATGACTTCAATAAATAATTTAAATTAGTGGATACTTTGCAATGATGATGCTTCTTCGGTCTTGGACAGATCTATCTATCTATCTATCTATCTATCTATCTATCTATCTATCTATCTATCTATCTATCTATCTATCTATCTATCTATCTATCTATCTATCTATCTATCTATCTATCTATCTATCTATCTATCTATCTATCTATCTATCTATCTATCTATCTATCTATCTATCTATCTATCTATCTATCTATCTATCTATCTATCTAATAAGCATTGATGTAAATCCACAGAAATCTTGATCTCTAGACCAAACCTCTTCCACTTACCTTGAGCAAAAGCCAATGCGGGTATAAAAATAAAAACCGGTAACATAAAGAATAGTGTCACCATGAAAGCTACCGTCAACAGTTCACGGGTTTTACGATTGAAACGCAATTCTAAATATTCGTAACAATTCGAAATACCATTATTATAGAAAACGGGTATAATCATCCAACAAAGCATGGGTATTGTCACAACCGTTGAGACCACATTAAAAACCCAATTAATACCATACGAATACATTTCCGCCGGTATAGTCATAATAGAAATACCCGAAAGTTGACTGGCCACCAAAGAAATGGCTATGGGTAATGTTTTCATCTGTTTGCCGCCATGTAAATATTCCTCGGTGGTCTCTTCACCTTTCGAAAAGAAACCAAAATATACACCGATAGCGGCGGAAATGCATAACATAAACACGAATACGGTATAATCGAAGGTATTGAAAGTGAATTGTGTAATGTCACTAAGGACCGAGCCGGTAGAGTTTAACAGCGACATTTTGATAACGACCAAGTGTAAAGTTTAATTATATCTTAAGTTATTATTTCATGGATAGCACAATTTAATTAAATTTTTTTCGAATATCCTTTTTTCGTTTTAATTTGTATTCCACTCTCTAAACGTCCGAATAGGTTAATCTTGTTGAACTGTTTTAAATAAAATCTCGCAAAATCAGTTGATTTTTTAAAATTCTGTCATGTTTATAAAGAGTTTATATTTTCTTTTATTTCACTTTTTATCAGTAATGATTTTGCTTAAATTATATTCTAAAACGAGCCCGTTTTAAAATACTGCTTCTTGAATAAATACTATCGATGTTTGTAAAATAAAAGCTGTGTGTGTCTCGTTTAATTTTTATCTTTATTGGATCATAATTACTATTCTAAAGTCAAATTTCTTTAAAGACTGTTTAATAGATAAAAATCTTGTTTAAGATTACTTATTCATATTGTGAGAGCACTTTTCTTTAGGAGATTATATATTGTTCTTAAATAAGTACTTTCGGATAATTTGTTTTTATTTTCATTCTTTGGACTGAAAATAATACAGACACAAAAAAGATAATAAATTTCAAACATACACTGTGAAAAATTTAACTATTTATAACTCTTAGTGAATACTAGGGCTTGGCCCAAATCACTTGTATATCAGAGCAACGGCATTCATATATTTCGGTTAAATTTTGGAATTCGTTAAGTTACAAACAAAATAGCGATAGCATACAAAATGTATAAAATGTACTAACAAAATGTATAAAATGTACTAACAATTTTCTTTCTGTGTACTTTAACATATTTAATACTTATGTTTGAAATTAATAAAAAAAAACAAATAATAAAGCTTAACAGATATTAACTTATCTCCGTTGGGATTATAGAATTTATTTTAGCTTTAAAATTTCGCACAAGAGTGTTACGGAAGTGTATTAAATGATATATTTGTTTAAATGACATTCATTAATATTTCTGCGATTAATTCATGGAATATTTTTATTTTCTTATGCAGAGTTATTGCACTTAAATCTCTCCTAAATATAGTCAAGGGTATTTGAGATATTTTGATAGAGTCATATAATGCACAACAAATCAATCACGAAATTGTGAAGAAGTTTTAATAGCATATGTTCGGCAGATATTGGTCCATAGCTAGATAGATAGATAGATAGATAGATAGATAGATAGATAGATAGATAGATAGATAGATAGATAGATAGATAGATAGATAGATAGATAGATAGATAGATAGATAGATAGATAGATAGATAGATAGATAGATAGATAGATAGATAGATAGATAGATACAGGGAGTCCGATTTTCTAGAGATTTATGGTGACTTAAAGAAGTTCCATACATTTTCAAGACGAAATAGTTCTGAAACCAATTTGGGTTCGAAACCTTGATCTCATTTATTTGTTTATAATATAATGTTACAATTGTTCAATTATAAAATTGTTCAAATATAAAATATTTTAACTATATCTAATACGTTGAATTACACATTAGATTTAATTAAATGAAAAATTATTTAATTATTGTATTACAGTTCAAAATAAATTGTTAATAATGTAAAATTATGATGACACTTATCAAACTACTCGCTCACCACATACCCACTTACATTGCAAGATACATTTGTATATACATTAACACATACTTAAGTACATAGCATTTGACAACCTTAAGATACGAAAATCCTTTCACTTTTTGGATTTTAAAAACTGCATCTTGAGAATAAGTTTGTATATAACTGCAACATGTACATATGTATATATGTTTAAATGTACCACATACAGAGTCCATCCTCATACAAACGATATTGTACATAAGTATTTACAACATTTACACCAACCAATTGAGTTTAATTTAAAACTGGATGGAAAAAAAAGACTTACGAACGTATGACTACAGGTGATGAGCAGACAACTTTTAAGCCACGATGACGACAACAAAATCAAGTAACCACAAAAAAACAGTAGCAAGAAGCAACACTTCCAAGTAAATACGAATAAATATTAAACTAAAAAAAGTAGAAGAAAAAATCATCGAACATTTGTAAGACCCAGTGAGTCTTAAGAAACAGCTGCACTTAAAGTCATTACGACGACTGTGGACTGGCCGACCACTTAGTTACTCACATAATTATGCGTACGATTCAATGCGATGGATGATATTGCATTAAGCTGCAATACCAAAAGCTTAATGCATGCGTTTGCAATTGTCTATAGAAGATGCCAAATGATAAATTGTTCATATAAATACTAGATACGTACTTACCGATGTATATATGTTTGTACTATACATATGTATGTATGTACATCTGTATGGACATAAATGTAGTCATAAAAGATAGATGGTCTGAATATCGAGTCGGACATGTATGCGGCTGGCTATCTGTCTGTCTGTCTTTGCAATTGCCTCACAAATACTTTAAAAGTATTACAACTTTTTATTCAACTCTTCAAAAAAAAAAAACAAAAATTGAAATTGTTTTAGATTATGTCATAATTTGGTTCATAAACATTAGCAAAAAAGTTTGTAGGCCAGGCCTTTAAAATTATCATCTTTATTATCATTATATTCTTTGAAAACATCATTATCTTCATCATCATTGTTTGACGTCATTAACATTATCATATTGTTTTAAGTACAATAATATATTTTTCAGCCTTATTCTATATAATGTAGAGATTTTTTCAATGGATCCACATTGGTTGACCATATCTTCTAGCTTACTCTGCTGGTCTTCTCTTAGCAACTTTAACAAAAGACTTTAAAATTTAACTATCGGCATAATTTATCACAAAAGACCTATTTTTATAGTGTATCCGTTCTATCTCTAGATTGATAGAATGTTTGAGTGGCATCAGGAGTGACGTGACAAACCCACATTCAAAATTATATATGCTGATGTGAATGTCCGTAACGTTTACTCGAGCCCTTGACTATTACATTATCATCTGTGCGAGAATCAGACATCTGATAATTCTTTAAAATATAACTTGAATTATAACAGTACAAAACCTTGAATAGGGCAAATAACTATAGACAAAGCTAACTGAGTAGTATTTCTTTTCTCTACAGAAACTGGATATCAATTCTCTCAATACTTTAAAATATAACTTCTTTTTTTTAATTCATTGTATTTAAGATCAGTTCTTATGAGCGTTGGCAGTGGATGACATTGGGTAATTGAGAGCAAAATAAAGTCAGAAAACAAAATGCTATTAAGTCAACATTCTTATTTGGTCATCACATGTTATTGAACATTCAAAATTGCATAATAATGACCTGATGCTATTGAAACATATTCATGTTTATTAGGCAATACTAAAAGTATTTTAGTTAATTGATTTTGTTATATCGTATGTGTGTATGTACGCACTATTTGGAAGATTGTGTGGTAAGTATTTTATAGTGAGAGTTCTGTCCTCATACTCCTTGTCCGATATATGTATAAGTCATATGAAGCGACTTTTAGAATTGCATTCATTAACCCATGGGAATTGATGGGAATTGCTACAGTTATTAACTAACTAATTAACTAACTAAGTAATTAACTAACTAACTACCTAACTAAATAACTAACCAACCAACTAACCAACTAACTAACCAACCAACCAACCAACTAACTAACTAACTAACTAACTAACTAACTAACTAACTAACCAACCAACTAACCAACTAACTAACCAAATAACCAAATAACTATCTAACTAACTAACTAACTTACTAATTATCTATCTATCTATCTATCTATCTATCTATCTACCTATCTATCTATCTATCTATCTATCTATCTATCTATCTATCTATCTATCTATCTTTCTATCTATCTATCTATCTATCTATCTATCTATCTATCTATCTATCTATCTATCTATCTATCTATCTATCTATCTATCTATCTATCTATCTATCTATCATTTATATATTTTGATTTTTAAAACAGCAATAGTTTTAAAAATAAAATTTAACGAAAGATCAAAATAACGCGTGGTGTGTAACTTGCAACATGTAAAGCGAGAAAAGTTTGAAAAGCGTAAAACGCGTTGCCCCCTCACCGCGTGTTGTATACTTCCACCTTTAGTCACATTATTTGAAATTACCAAGGGCCCTTATAGCGCTCATATTTTAAGCAAGAATAGAATAACACTTTAACATTATAATATTATCACGGCCCCTTGTACCACACCACTGCTCTGGAATACTTACGGCACAAAATTATTAATAATATTTTGCATTAAAATAAGGTTAAACAAATTTCATCGCACCTAAACGTGTTTCGTTATAATTTTATTAAAATTTCCTTCATTAATAAAACATTAAATATCTGTAGGTATAGTTTTAACATCATTAGTTCTTATAAATAACGATCGAAGAGTCTCATGTCCATCAGTTACTTCTATAGTAGAGTTCTTAAAGTGTAAACTGTTTAGAAATGCATCTTCCTTTTACTGGTATATTTTTATTATTGGGTCTACGCTTCTGTGTCATGGGTGGTGAAGCAGAAAAAAAATGTGATAAAAATTGTGATCTTTTCTCTGAGCCTATATGTGCAAAAATTAAGACTTCCAATGATAACCAGTTGGAATGTACCTTTCCAAATGATTGTTTTTTGGAGATTTACACGTGTAAAGCTGGCAAAGGTACATTTGGACATTTTTTTTTTGAAAAATATTTTTATTTATTGGTTTGTTTTTCTTAGAATTGGAAAAAAAGCCGGGGTTTTGTGCAAGTAGTCCTTATGAATGTTATGACATTATTTTAAATGCAGTAGTTCCAGAAGAACCCTAAAAAGATTTTAATAAAGTTATTTTATAAATTAATGTATGAATTTATGCTTGGAAGGACCTTAAGGTTAGCGATATTTGGTATCTGTGCGAATATTGAACTGAACCCGTTGATAAAACTGTAAACCCATTAAATATTCTATAGGTTATTTTCGTCGTCTGTAGTTGGAAATTTCATAAGAGGTGTTGAACTGTAAAACTGTACAGCAAAAGTAACCAAAGGGTACTTCACACGATCACACTTTATGTACGTGAAGTCTAATAAAAAATGCAAAATAAAATTCCATCCGTATAACAAAAAAGAGAATAAAAATCGTATGATTTATATTTTTACCGCCTTATGCAAAACGAAGTCTACCAGATTGTTATAAAACAATATCAAAGTAAGATGGAAACAGCTGTTTCACTTTTTTGTATGTATTTACATTAAAAATACATCCCTGATCTATAGCGACCTAGATCATATTACTTGAACTGTAAAACTGTACAGCAAAAGTAACTAAAGGTTACTTCACACGATCACACTTTAGGCACGTAAAGTCTAAAGGCGGTTTGTGTTTACCAGATTGTTATAAAACAATATCAAAATAAGATGGAAACAGTTGTTTTACTTTTTTTGTATGTGTTTACATAAAAATACATTCCTGATCTAAAGCGACCTAGATCATATTACTTGGGTGATCGTGTAAAAGCGGCTTAAGAGGTGTTACCTTAAACCAAAGTAAATTAATAAAGTAGCATCACTTGAACAGCTGACTATTTTTTTTAACTATAGTTTCTATAGAAAAATAATATTAGTTGTCAAAGTTTGTTTTGAAAATTGTTAACATTGTTTATGTCGCCATTTTTAAATTGTGTTTTGCTATTTGTTAAAATTTGTGAAAAGTTGAAAAAATGAATTAAAAGTGGTTTTAAAGTAGTTTAAAAGTGTTATCAATTTTATAATATATAATAATATAATTAAATCCTTAATATTTTCAACTTAAAAGTAATATTTTATATTTAGGTTTTGTTCACTTTGTTGTTAAAAGAAATTTTCTTAAATTTTATTTTGACACATTGCTGGATTATTCCAAAAACAAAATACATGTGTTTGTTGTAGATGTTGTTGTACAACAAGAGATGTCGCTACTTTATTAATTTACTTTGCCTTAAACTGTAACAGTCTTATGCAAAAAAAAACCTTATTATGACCTTAAAGTGTACATTAGTTAACAACGACTTTTAGCTTAATAATCCATTATTAAAAAAGTATATGCAAAAACAGTATTTTAACTAAAATACATTTTACTGTTTTTTTATATTTGATGCTGGCAACACCATTATTTTATTCTGTCAATATTTTCATAATGTTGTATATGAACGATTATTAGTTCATTTGGTATTCGTGTCTAATATTATTTTTTTATGCTTTTATATAAAATAATTGTATTTAATAACATAAAAATGGGGTTGTATTTGTTTATTTAATAAAAACAACGTATAAATCAAATAAAACAACTAATGTAATAGCAAAATTATATTTTGATTAAAGAAAGTAATCGAGTAACGTTTTCTTTAAATTTGCATTGATATTTTACACATCACTAAACTATTTTATAAACAAAATTTATGTTTTTGGCAAAAAGAAAAGAAAAAATATGGAGACAATTAAATTGAGTGTATCCATATTGTTTTTTATTTATTTATTTTTTTTATAATTTATTTAAAAAATTAACACAACAATATTTTTCACAAAACGTCAACAGTTATAAATTGTAATACAATAATGACATTTGACTTTAATATAGGTTTAAAGTACGGTTGAACCATTATTAACTTTCGTATATTTAACAATGGTTTACTACAGGTATTTTAAGCTAATTATCGTTTTTGGATATACTTTTATCGAATTTAGCTTAACAACGGTTAGTAAGCATGTTGTAAGTTTTTTTGCATAAGACTGTAAAACTCTACAGCAAAAGTAACCAAAGGGTACTTCACACGATCACACTTTATGTACGTAAAGTCTAATAAAAAAGCAAAATATAACAAAAAAAGAGAAAAAAGTTATATGATTTATAATTTTCGTGTTTACACGATTGATATAAACCAAAAACAAAGTAAGATGGAAACAGCTGTTTCACTTTTTTTGTATTTGTTTACATAAAAGTACATCTCTGATCCATCCGTATGAGATGACTTCATTACATATGGCGTTTAGACGATCCCATCCGTACTTTATACAAAATTTTGACAGATCATATTATTTGGGTGATCGTGTAAAGCTGGCTTAATCACTAATTGAGATTATGGAGATGGTGGAATTCTGGATTTATTATTTTTCAGTCCTCTGCTCCTAGTCTCTTATTATGGAATAATATTAGTAAAGGAATGATCCATGAACGCAAAGCCGATATATACATAGGTCTTTAAAGGGACTTACAATATTTCTCGGAGTAGTTTCACTAAATTGAGTGTTAACCATATACTAAATGAAATTTGACGAATGAAACTTTCCTTAAACGAGTTGTAAACAATAAAACTAAACCGGCTTCCTCTTGCCAGGAAGACATCTGGCATTAAGTTGTATGTATGGCACTTGGAATTTAATAAAACTTTGCCAAACATCACGATCGTTTTCTTAAATCTATAATGACCCACTTACCTTTAAATTGTATCCGTAGTAAACAAGTAGTATGTTTGTATTATTGTTATTGTAGTCATAACCTAACCTAACATTAAGTGTAACGACTGTAATTTAAGCCATGAAAACAAAAGTAAGAAGAAATAAAGAGAAAAAACGAAAGTAATAACAAAAAACATTTTCTTGGGATGGATTTTAAAGTCATGCCATGTTACCAAGTTAAAGAAGACAAAAAGAAGAAGAAGAAAGAAACATTAAATGTTATTATGTATGAGAGATTTTGAAGAGCGCTCGACGGATCACTTGATGCATATTATATTGTTGTTTATGTAATCGTCTTTAAAAATGAAGCCAACAAAAAGTATTAACAATGTTTAAACAACAACATTGTATGTATTTTTGTGTCTTTGTGTTTTTTCTTCTTCAGCAGACAACAATTGTTATAATTATTAACAATAACAGCACTTGGGTGATTATCAACAACAACAACTACAATAACAGAAACAAAACCGTTATGTGAATAAAAGTATTAAACAAAAAACTTTAAATTATATTTGCAAAAGACATAAAACAAAAGAAATTATAAAAATGTATGTTACTGAGCAGGAAGATAAAAAAAGAAAACAATAAAATTGTAAGGAAATTACATAAAATGTCAGAGATATAAAAGGATTTAGGTTACTAATATTAAATTACATAATAAAAGCGTAATTAGAAGGGGAACCCTTTTGTTTTATATAAACAAAACATGACATTTGCACAATTAGTAAACAAGTTGTTATATACAAAAGCTGTGAAATGTAAAACACCCAAAAGCAAAAAAAAGGTAAATAAATAAAAACACAATTGCATTTAACGGTGACAAAATTTACTATTTTTTTATTATTTTTTAATGTTTTTTTTTGTTGTTTCTTTCTTTGTTTGTTTCATATTTTTATAAAAAAAAATCACTTATTAACTAAAAATAATGAAGTATTTTTTTTTGTTATTGTTAACATTAATAAAACAGAGAAAAACTATTTACAATAATAACAATGCTCCCGCTAGGAAAATGTGAAAATAAAATAGACTTTTAGCGGAGAGCGGACGACTTAAGAAGAAGATAGTTTGAAAATGGATAGTGTTTGATAGTCACTGAGTTTTGGGAACTGTTGGGAATGTGGTATGAAAATGAAAATTTGCAAAATTTTTAAAACGTAATTCCAAACCTTAAAACGTTTTGAAAACGTTTTGGAAATGAAAAAAGGTTAAAATTATTGTTTTAAAAAATTTTGCTGAAAAACGGAAAAAATTTAAGAAAATTGCTAATCATTATTATAAATATAATAATGTTTTAACATTTTCAATGTTTTGGTTAAAAAAAAACAACACAAAATTTCTTTAAATTTACACAATTAATACAAACATCAAATTCCCAGTTAATTAATGGTGTTGTTATAAGTGTTGCATTTTTTTCTGGTAATAACGGTATTTTGACGAACCTCCTTTCACGTGTTAATGGCTCGATGGTTGCTGGGGTTACTTAAATGTTGATGTCTGTTCTTTTGGTGCTTGCTGGGGTGTTGTTTTCTTTTCTTTATTTTTCTTTCGCTTTAGCGTATCCGTTTTCAGAGGCGTTTGTTAAATATTGGCGCGCGCGTTTGTCTTTTCAATTATTTGGCAGCAATTGTTTTATGATGAATTTGAAATGTAATCTACATTATGCTAAGAAAAAATAACTAACGGTTGAGCTTAGAATGGCGCACCGTAGCTACCGCTGGGTCTTGAGGGAGCACCATAAGAACCCGATGGACCACTGGGATAACCACCGAAACCACCACCGCCGCCACCACCAGCTTGTGTGCTTTGTTGGGCGAATTGAGCCACTTGGATGGCTTGACGTACACCCTCCAAATCGATGCCAACAACGCGGCCACCGCCGCCACCACCGAATGAGGGTACACCGTATTGTGGCGAGGGAGCACCATATGAACCAGAGGGAGTGCCGGGATAACCGCCGCCGCCACCACCACCACCGCCGCCGCCGGATTTGCTTTCTTCTTGCAACAAGATTTGACGCACTTGTTCCAACAGTTGAGGATCAACATTTTGGCCTTCATTGGTTTGGAAGCCACCGCTAACAGCTTGATAGCCGCCGCCGCCACCTCCCAAGCCACCACCGAAACCACCACCGAAACCACCGCCAAATCCACCGCCGCCGCCACCACCACCACCGCGCTGATAATTATAACCCGATGGAGGTTCTGCTACGACCAGTGCTGCCAAAGCAAACACCAAGAACTGCAAAGAGAAAAGAGTAATTCTATTAGCCGCCATAATCTTCTTATTTGTAATCCTTTCTTGGCAAATATCCTTTTTTTGCTTTGTGATTTTTTTTTTAAGATTTTGTTTTGTTTTTTTTTATTAACTTACCACGGAGAAGGAGTTCATAGTTGTGAGTCTTGTGTGTGTGGGGGAAAGAAGTAAAAAACTTAAATTAAAAAATAAATTTAGTTGCTTTCAAGTAGGGAACCAACGACTGAATGCCAATGAAAGGCCACAACAGCCCTCTTTATAGTCAGACAAACATCATCAATTCCACAACATAGTGCAAGAGACGACGTCAGACCTCTCAGCCACAAACGAACAACCCAACATACAACTGCAAACAGTGACAGTAAAGCTTCTCTCATTTGTTGTTGTTGCTCCACTGATCATCATGTTGTTGATGATGACTACGAACGCTAGTAAAGGCTTTAAAGATGGCAAAAAAACGTACTTTATTTTGGCTTAATATTTTACCAGCTTATTTTGTTTTAAGTTTTAGTTTCGTAGCTTTAGTTAAGAGGGGGCAATGCGTGCGTAACTTTTTTTCATATTTGGTCATAATGTTGTTCATCTTCTCTGTACTCTACGTTTTAATCGTCATTGTCAGCAGCGTCAATCTCATCTTCATGATTTTCATAATGATGAGGTTAAAATTATCTTGCACCCTCTGGTCTATACAAAATCGTTTTTCATTAAGAAATAACATTTACAACAAAAACGTTCATACATATATTTGCAGATACAACAATTTTTGTCTGATTTTTTTTCGCTTTTTTTGCCTCAAAATAAAAACAAACACCTTTTGCTGCTGCTTTCAATAGGAAGTGATTTTGTTTTGGATTTGTGTTATTTTGTTTTCGAATAGTCAATATTTGATTTAACAAACGTGATGAAAACATTTGCCCACCAACCTCCCATTAAAATGACAACTAAACTCTGACCCATCAATTAAACAAAAAACTAAATAATATTTCCTTAAAAATTTTCCAATTTTAAGATAAATATTTGAAGAATTTTGTTTAATTTTCATTTGGGAATTTTCTTTTTTTTAAGTCGAATGCATTATTATGCAACTTGTTGCAAATAGTTGTGTACATGACACATGACAACAACAAGGTGTATTTGTTGTCTTGCCGGCAGAAGACAGTGTTTCCCATAGATGTAATGTTTTCTTGTTTTTTGTTTTATTTGCTTTCTCAAGCAGCTTCTTTTTTATTTAAGTTTTTCATTAAAATGCGAATAATTTGCCGCTTAAAACCACAAATCCCGAATAAGTAATGTATTTGTAAATATACAATTTGAAAGTTTCTGTGGTTTCTTTAAACAATATAAGTATACGAGTATAAAATTAATAATTTAGATATTAAGCTTTAATTAAAAATGAACTAAATTGATGTTATTTACATAAATCATATCAAAATTTCCAAATCACTGAGAATCGTCAACACCTATTCCTTGATAGCACCATGGAATAATCCATAGTTTTATAAGCACTTTCGTACATGATGGGCAGGCATTTACCCCATGTCTATATTAGACAAATATTTATTATGCTAAACGTCAAATTGTTATCATGATAAAAAATTAGCAGGTACAGACGGCACTTATTAGCGTTATAACGTCGTTATGACAGTGTTGTCTAAACAATTGTTTAGACAACGTTGTCTTGATAACAAACGTCATTTTATTGTTAAATTTGGTTAGAATTTTGTTTTTGTGCAATTAAAATTTATTTTTAACATAAGTTTTCGTGAAATTAGTATTTATTTACAAAATTTGCATTTAATTTCGATTGTTTTTATAAAATATAGCGTTATTTCAATAAAATTATCTGTGAGTTGTCGTGATAAAATTAGCATTTTGTTACCCTATGCATTAACATAAACAAAAAACGTCTGCCGACGTTTTGTCCATTGCCGTGATAAATATTTGTCTAATATAGACACGGGGTTAAAAGTACTGACATAACCCGCAAAACAGCGGTAGTTTTGCAGGTAGGGTAACACCGACAAATACTGATGAAAATCAGAGTCGGCATTACCAAAAATAAAGACGTGTAACGGCTTATAGTTTCTCGATGGCGCTCATAATTGTGATCAAATATGATCATTGTCATTAAACTGTATTTAAGGAGTTAAAAAACTCTGGTCCCTCATTAGAATAGAAATCAGTTAAACCCAAAATAGAACTCTTTTCAAATAACGATTGATGTCCTTTCCCCAACTCTGGGGAATGAACTAACACAACAACAACAGGAATTATTCAAGCTTCAGAATAAGGCAAAAAATAAGCAAAAAACTCGACGATTAGGAGGGACCAGGAAAACGATTAAGATCTCTGGATCAAAATGGATTCAGAATCAAAACTAATTAATTTAAGTGATCCCTCGATGGGATCTCAAAAAACTAATACAAGATAAATAGTTTCTATTCTATCTCTTACTCCCTTATTGGTATGTTTTCCACATCCAAAATTATTCATGAATGCCAGACGTTTCTCCATAAGATGGCGAGACATTCAAACATCACCCTAATTTGGAAAAAGGGACACGGGATTTCGTATGACAATAGTACTGCTAACTCCTTGACAAGAGCTGGCACTGGAAATAGATCAGTTTTGCGGTATTTCTTTACTTGCAATAAAGAAGCAGATCACTGAAAACTGCATTGCTCGCTACAAATGGTCACGTGAGCACACGTGCTTAACATCTAGAACGATGTGGCCATAAATGGATCCACACAGGTCTATATATCTTCTTGGTCTTCAAAGACCGCAACTAAGTAGGCTGATATCGGTTATCACTGGCCACTGTAAATTTGGTAACCATGATGATGAATATGATCTTCTCTGCGATTGTCCTGCTTTGGCGGAGGACAGATTTCGGACACTTGGATCGACATACTTTGGTGATCTGTCCGATTTGTCAAATATTCAATTAGAACGTCTTATGTAATTCATTAATCTGTCAAAATGGGTGTGATCTTACTTTTATTCTTACTTTCTCTTTGCCACTGCTTTTTTTCAACTCATTCCTATCTCTCTCATTCTTTTCATATGGTATTATTACAAAGAGATCAACATGGATCCAAGTAAAGCAGCGAAACGTCTACCTGTGATAACCTAACCAAACTATCTCCTACTCTATTACATAATATTCTTACTGAACTATTCAGTCAAACTTGTAATCATATCCAAGTAGTTCAGAGCAGCAGACAAAGAAAGCAATTATTAGAAAATGTCCATTAAATGTCATTTCAACTTCGGGAGCAAACGCCACAATAGGCTACCAATCAATCCAAACACAGCATATCAGTGAGGCTGATACTACACACATAAAAATCCAATTTCTGGAAAAGAGTTAAGGTTGCCGGAGAGTTTCCTAGTCTAAGTGTGTCTCTTACTAAAACATCCTCAAATCGCTTATTCTCTCGCAATAGCTTTGGCAGGTTTATAGTCTACCGGAACTACATATAAACTGTTGATGATCAACTGTATCCTCGGCTTTTCCTTGAAATGATTTGATATGGGGTCGAATCGGTATGTCCTTACTAATCAGTTGGTTGAGGTTCTTTCGGCATCTACGTAGCGGCTGTGGTTTAAACAAAAATTCGTGGAATGAGTAACTATGGGACTATGTGTTGGGAATGACTGGGTGTTCAATGTATATAATACAGAATGAATTAACCTAGAATGAGTGTGTCAGATGAGTGTCTCAGATGAATGAGAAGTGTGTTGGGTTTAATGGTGATGGATGAAAGGTTTCTTATATAAGTGATATCATCGAATTTTCCTTTCTACTTAGTCCAGGTATGTAATTAGTGTTTACTCTGTTCATAACAAATTTGCAACAGAGTGCTCTCTATGAAGTCTTTGGATTCTTTGATGTTTCAGTTTACCGAATACGTCTCTAGGTTAACCATAATGAGTCTTAACCTGTGGATAAAAAAGTGCCATCATAAAATATTGCCTCCAACAAGTAAAGCATTTCGACATCTTTACCACCTTAAAGTAGCCTTTCAAAAGATGCAAATGTCATTCCCTTCACTTCTTTTAGAGTTGGATCCATTCTTAAAAGAAAAAACTTTCAAAACGAAATCCCCTACAATTTTATGTTTCCAAAGGCCTCATCCTTTGGCATAACCGCGAAATTTTGGGCCCACTTGTTTACCATAAGTTCCGCTGGTACGTACCAGCATAATGGTAGTAATAAGCACAGAAATGTCCATAATCTTTACAATAACGTTATAATAAGGGGATTTGTCAAGTATCTACCTTCTACCAAACAAGTGCTCACTTATGCATTAGAATAGTGAAACGGGAGGGGAAGAAAGACACAAATTGTAAATAAGATTTTCGAAAACAGAATGTACTACAACCATAAGTCCCTGTTATGTAGGAAATTTTGTTGCTGATCAATCTTGAGAGAGTCATAAAGCCAATTTAAAGAAATACAAATGTAAAAACTAGTCTCTAACATCGTTTAGAGAGAATTCAGTTAAGAATCCCTGCAATTTCATGCAACCGTATTTTTGGCAATTGTTTGAGTATAAATTTTCTTACTGGTAACCGGTATCGTTAGGTAGCATCTGCCTCAAAGGCTAATTGTACTCGTAATATTGCATCTTTTAGTAAAAGTTGTATTTTTTTCGAAAAGAAGTATAAATTTACATGTACTAACTGTAAGTATGTAAATTTATATGTTTGTGCGATTGTAGTTATGTAAAAATAATAAAAACATTATTTATTAGTTATGACCATTAGTTTTGTGGTATGAAATAAGTTTGGAAATTGTCATCATCACTCTCTTAAAGTGTTCAACATGGAGTTTTTTCTTTTTTTTCAAAAATTCATTAATAAATAATATTGCGTTGCGAGTTAAGTCGAGACGCGCAAATGTGTTTCACATAACAAATTTGACCAGTACGTTGGCGTTAAGTTTTAGAAGTTGTACGTTTATGTGAAATTGTTATCTATTACAGACTGGATTGTCTAAATTGTAAATTTAAAAATTACATACTTTCATTATTCATTTATTTAAATTGATGAAAATTTAGAGATGAATACATTAACATCTACAATATATGTATGTGAAAATGTAAAAAGCCATTAGTTTAAGTGTCAATGACTTTTATTTTAACCTTAACCTCCTTTTTTTAAAATAAAACAAACCTAATTAATTGAAAAATCTTCCACTAATTTTAATGGTTTTACATCACTCTTCATGCCCACTAAATCACTGATGTAATAAAAAATCATTTAACATTTTTCTAATTAAACTTATTCGCGTTAAATTGTATTAGATTTCATTGAAAAAATTACAAACTATCTGTATTTATTATGTTTAGTAAGGAGTTTACAACACTTTTAATTAATTTTAATTAACACAAAGATTTACACTAACAACTACAAATTTCTAAAAATTTTTAAACATATAATGTAATAGAAATATGCTATTATCCACATGGCTTTATGTTGGTCCTTTAAATGGAGTAATTTTCACAAAAAACTACCTGAAGCGTAAATATGTTAGAAGCGCAAACTAAAACCAATAAGAGAGTAATATTCGGTTAAGCCGACTTTTAAATAGACACTATTAAAGTATTAACCCTTAAATAAATATAACTAGACCCGTTTCTAGGTTAGAGTTCCCGATATGCGACATTGCAGGTCTGTGTAATAGGGCAAATAGACTAAACTGTTAGTGTCACTTGCTATTTTGATGCGTTTTAAATCTATCTATCTATCTATCTATCTATCTATCTATCTATCTATCTATCTATCTATCTATCTATCTATCTATCTATCTATCTATATCTATCTATCTATATATCTATCTATATATCTATTTATATATCTATCTATCTATCTATCTATCTATCTATCTATCTATCTATCTATCTATCTATCTATCTATCTATCTATCTATCTATCTATATATCTATCTATCTATCTATCTATCTATCTATCTATCTATCTATCTATCTATCTATCTATCTATCTATCTATCTATCTATCTATCTATCTATCTATCTATCTATCTATCTATCTATCTATCTATCTATCTATCAATCTATCTATGTTTGTACCTGATATGAGACTAAACTTGAATCGAGTGAAATTTTCACTGTGTGTTCCTAGAAGGAACAATAGGCTCCTTTTTGTTTTTAAATTTCAAGTGAGCGAAATGCCACGGCCACATAAAGAAAATAGTGGGCGGATTACCATTAGGGGGCGTGGCACCACCAATATAAATGAAGTACAAAAATTCGCATATCTGAGAAACTATAAGAGCTAGATTCTTCAAATTCTACATAATGAACTTTGACATTCATATGAACATTTAGAGAATGACGGTCGGACTTTCAAAGGGGTCTTGGCATTAAAATTACATTAAAATCTTAATAAACATCCGGAAAAATTAGCGAATTTTAACAAATACTACATCTGGAAAACTATCACAGTTAGAATTTTTCTTTATTTTGCTTTTAGGATAGCGTTGCACTTTGGGTATAGCTAGTTTAACTATATTTCTAAATATGTATATGAGCTGTTACTTTCTAGGTCAAGAGTCCAAATGCAATGGAAACATCATAATGGCTGACAAAATCTTTGTATGTATATCGCTCATTTACTTCAAGACTATGCAACTAAAAGTGGAATTTTCTACCCAACAGAAACCACCCAAAGTACCAAACTTTAAATAAATCACTAGTCAATCGCGGAATATATTTTAACCCATAATGCATAATATAAGTTTAAACACTAGTTAAATTTGTGTAGCGTTAAAAAACCTGTTAAAATTTTAACTTTAAAATAAATAAATAAAAAACCCTTAATAACAATAAAATATGAAAACATTAACAGCCGCCTCATATTCCATGATAATCGTGCATTATAGTTAAAAAAGAAACATCTTTCATTTTTCATAAATTTCGACAAAAAAAATCATGAACAATGTCGTTAAACATAAAGAAGATCTATTATAAAATATATTATATACAAACCTATAGTAAAAATGCGGGTAAACTTAATGGTTGAATGATGGATACGAGTATTTTAAGGGCGAGGTCGTTTATGTTGTCTTAGGCTGTTTTCGATTGTTGTTGCTGGTTGTTTTTTCTATAACTATATATAAATATCATGTTGAAGGACTTACAAGTGTTTGCAGTTGTTTGGAGTTTTGTAAAATAATAAAAATAACTCTACTATAGCAAAAAAAAAAGAAATACAAATATAAAAGAAATCTACTTAAAGCTTGAACTTGCCACTTGACATCAATGACAGATTTATGAAATGAATGTAAAAGAAGAAGAAGTAAATATTTTACATTCCCCTGATGCATAAAACGGGTTCCGAATAATTAATGAAAACTGTGTTCACAGTGAGGTCGGGATGTGTTAAAAGTTGTGCACATCCCGACTGAAAGTCTTTACAGTTGGAAATATTTCTACAACTACGATTAGGTCTTTGTCTGAGCAAATCCACTCCGAAGTTCCTAAGCCAATTGTGACAACGAACAAGTTTTCTTCGTTAATACGTTGGTGCTACATCATCTGAGATTAAGCAACTCAACACCCAGGAAGTCATCAGGCCATTGGTGAATAATCGGCAATGAAAGAGCGAATGTACTTGAAATTCAAAATCTAAAACTGCTCTATGCTACGAGGATGGAATTTAAATTTTAAAACATGGGCGGTAGAATCTCATTCAGCCTCTTGAAATTAACAGCACGTGGGACCACAAATATCCTATGGAGTTATTCGAACTAGATAAAGACAAACGGCCAAATAATTTTGGCGCTTAGGTAATACTTTGTATTCGGCGAGACCAAAAAAAGATCCTATCTCTAATGAGTTACAGAAATCTGGCCAGATCATCATAGAGAACCTCCAACTAATTGGTTTAAAGCGAACATTGACCGAAAACCCGCCACCACAAACAGTAGAAATTGAACATATCTTTGCTCATCAAAGATCGGTGTATAATTTTCTAATTCGTATTATTTGATCAGATGGTGTGACGTTATGGAATGTGTCTGAATTGTTAAGGTTTTCGCCGCGATATTGAAATTTTCAGTTCGTTAGAGTTTAGTCTTCCATTCATCGATTGATTAACATTTCGAAGTTTAGTTCTCAAAATATTTCCGAATATATTTCAGTTGGAAAAGAATCTGAATTAAGAAGACTTATTAAACTAATATTAGTTTTTCTTTTCTAGTTATTAACAACATTGGCTTCCACTTAATCTAAACGTAATGTTACCACAAGGTTATAGACTTCATATTAAAAAACTGTAATACCCCATTCACATGATGCAATTATTCGTAATTCACGGTCTCATTCAACCCCCAATTTCCTACTGAATTACATGATTTGCCATACAAATTATCTGCTGCGAATTAAACCAGCTGTACGTAATTCAGTTTGAATTACCTTATGAATTACGAACGAATGACTGTCATCTCTAATTTTTATCGAGTATTTATCAAAATCAGCTGTTTTTTCATTGGTTGGATACAAATACAATAATTAGAAAATATATAACTTAATTTGTTGAAATAATGTAACAAACGTATTTTTGTATCATACACACACTATTACACACTATGTAATGAATAAAGAAAAAGAATATGGCGATGAACTGTCAAAATAAATTACGAATTTGTCGTAAAAATGGGTTAATTGGCTATCGTCATTCAGAGGCCGAATTAAGTATTTCAACTGATCGTGGAAATATGGTATATTGGAGCTTGTGATTATAAGGAATCCTTGACTAAGTATTTATACCCTACACCACTTTAGTGGGGAGGGTATATTGGGTTTGTGCTGATGTTTGTAACATACAAATATTCGTTCTATACCCACCTTAGAATCATTTTCGGTGCTATTAATTAAGCTATGTCTGTCCATCCGTCCGTCTGGCTGGCTGGTACAGGCCGCAATTTTTAAGATAATTAGGATGATTTGGCACACACGCTTCTTTTGGACCAAGGACGAAGCCTATTGAAAATGGTTAAAATCGGCCCATTGTTTCGACTGGCCCCCATACAACCGTACCCCCCAAATAGGGCCTTTTGGCTTATAATTAATTTAAATGATCTAATGATATTGAAGAACACTTAACTTCCCCTACCAAAATTTTTAAAGATAGGGCCATATTTTGCCTTACTCTCCTTTGAGCCCTCTTGTAAAAAATCTCTTTTTTTAATAAAAATATTCCGAAATAAAGTTAATAAACAAACTAAATGCTTTGTTTTTTAAATAATCCCCATTTTTAACATACATACTGACTGGTGTAGGGTATTATATGGTCGGCTACGTCCGACTATACATTCATACTTGCTTTTTTTGGAATAGAAAAGGATTTTTAAAATGTCAAGACCCCATTACATATCATAGGCTTTCTTCCAATAATAAAAACCCACAATCGATTAAAATTGTAAAAGAAGAGTGTATCAATTCGGTCTGTGCCGGTTAAACTACTTCAACAACATATTAATTCTAACCCCTGAGATTCTGATCTTTATTATGTTGTCTATCAAGATCGTTGTTCTTGAATATATTCTAACTTAAATGACCTTCCCGGACGTTATGTCTTACAGAATATAAAATATTGCTCACTTGAACCTTTTGAACGGATCTAAGTCTACAATACTAAACATATTTTCCGTCTTACGGAATGAAAATCAATGTAAAAAAGATTCTGAAGTTTAAATGCAAATTTTTTAAATACAATTTGCAAAATCTGCATAATATTAATATTATTTGATTAAAATTATGCAAAATTGTAATTTAATGTCGTCTATTAAAAGATCTAAAATTAGGTTACGTGCAAAACTACAAAATCACGATGCTACCAAATAACCAACTAACGGACACACTAACATGTGTAAAAGCAATCCAATCCATTGTAGCAAAAAGAAGTGCAAACAAAAATGTATGTTTTTTTCGAACCCAAGCTCATCTATAAATTGTTGCAATGATGTACAAAACGTCTGCATGTAAAAGAAAGATTTGGGTGTAAAAAAGTCATAATGTTGCTTGCTTGCTTGCAACTCAGTTAGTTGACTGTAAGTGCTCGTAATAATAACGATGAGCTTGCAGTTAATAGTTTTGGAAGAAAAAAGAAGCAATAAAAAACAATTACGTAATGTCCTCATAGCTGAAAGTTTTTGTCTTTTCATTATTTTATTTTTTTTTTTTACTTTTGGGAGAAAATAATCATCAGTTGCATTAAAGAGATACATACAATAAAATACCAAAAACAAACCAAACTAAACAACACATTGTAATAAAAAGGCAACAAACCAAAAATATAAAAATTAAATAAATTGTATGTACCTAGTACTTTGAACAAAAAAAAAAAACTCGAACTAAAACAAAAAATAAATAAAATAAAATTTAAAATAAAAATGCATCTACAAGTGAGTAGAGATACATTTCCTTGTTACTTTTGCACTCGAAAATTTTATTAGGCACAAACTCAAACACACTCCGAACCAAGAAATATCACAAAAAAAACAAGTTTTACCACACAAAAAAAGACATCTTCAAACTTTAGGTTAAATTGTAAATATATTAAACAAACAGTGGAGCAAACCGACTTTGTAAATCCTTTTTTTTTAATACACAGAAAAGAAAACTGAACTCAGATATATAGCAAATGAATAAATTATTATTTTACTTTAAGACATAAATGATTTTATATAGTTGTGTTCGCTATCTCAAATATGTTCAAAATCGGTTTCCGTTATGAATCAGCTGATTCGTTTTTGACTTAAGGAAACCTGTGAAGGTCGCTAGTTTAAAGGTATAATTCCCGTTGAGTTTTTGTACGAAAAAAATTAATCTATTGATAATTCCTGAAACGAACAAACTTAGCTTCGGTCCAAACACTTTTCTTGGGAAATTAACACGTAGTTTCTGAAACAGAAGTTTCCATGTGTAGACATTAAGGAAACTTTAAAAGATAATTTTGAAAAATTTTTTTAACTTGAGTTTCCGTGTGTAGACCGGCACTTACTGAATCTTAAGGTAATGACTTTTATTGTGTTTGAAAACTAACTAACTAGCTAACTAACTAACCAATTAATTTACAAACTTACTAACTAATTACCTAACAAACTAATTTACCAACTAATTAACTAACGAACTAACTAATTAACTAACTAACTAACCAACCAACCAACTAACTAACTAACCAACTAACTAACTAACTTACATGGACAGCTAAAGTGGTGTAGGGTAGAATAGAATTAATCTATATATATAAAAGAGTAGCGTTACTGACTGACTGATTCATCATCGCACAGCCCAAACGGCTGAACCTAGAATCATGAAATTTTTTGTGTTTTTGGTCATGTAGATCCACTAAGGAGGGATTTTTGGAAATTTATACATTTACGGGTTAAAAGGGGAAAAACGGGTAAAACAGGTTTTCTTAATTTTCTTACATAATATTAGCGATACAATAAAAATTTTAAATGCACCTGTATCTACTCTTAAAGTGAGCAGATGGGTGTCTGGTACTTTTTTGAAATTCGTACTTTTAAGGGGTAAAAATGTGTAACAAAAGTGATTTTGGTACATTTTTTGGCCCTTTATAACTTTTGAACTAATTGACATAATCATTTGGAATATTTTGGATACATCTCTCATAATTATGGGACACCTGTTTCGTACTTTTTTAAAATTCAGTCCTTTTTGGGTGTAAAAGGGAGAAAACTGTATTTATGGTACTTTTTTTGCACATTAAGACAACTTTTTCGGTTTAATGAATTATTCCTATTAAATTAAGGACTAACTCTGTAATATTTATTGTAATAAAATGTCTCCTATTTCACTGGGGGAAAAGTACCCAAAAAAAAACGGAAATTTAATTTTATTCAAACTCATTGGGCCATTTTTTAAAAAATATGAAAAAAGAAGTTTATTTACTCATATAATATAAGCTATTGGTATATTAATATTATTTTGGAATTTGAATACTTAAGATATATAGGACCAAATTCAAGTAAATAGTTTGGTACTTTTTGAAAGCACTATTTTTCTGGAACAAATGAATGCAGATTTGAATCGTTTGAGTTTTATCTGTGATACATATATTCCACTTAGGTAAATTTTTTTTTTAATTTTTGGTACTGTTTCTTTATTCAAATGATACTCTTTGTATGTTCTTTAATATAAACTAAAAACACATGGTCATTAAACATACACAGTCCTCACTGAATAAGATTCTTTAAGAACTTTTTAGTACTTTTTATCTCATAAATTGTACTTTTTTAATTTTCTAAAATATTCAACCTAGGAACATAAATTATAACTTGACTGAATAATATTCTGTAAGTTGGGACTATTTGGTACATTTCTATTCTTTAAATTGTACGTTTTTATAATTAACCGGAACACACACAGTTATTAAATGAGGATTTATTAAGAGAAAGGGACTGAAAGGGACTTTTGGTACTTTTTCATTCATCAAATTATATTTTTTGAATTGTATATAATATTAAACACAGAAACATAAATTTTTTTATTAAATGATAATCTAATAAAGGTATTTTATAGTACTTCAAATATTACTTTCAAAATTTTCTATAATGGAAGCTAAATGAATGAAACTAAACATACAAGCTTCTTACTGAATGCGAATATAATATTCACTTGATATTGTACGTATAAAACTAAAACAGTAAAAAATGTTAATCAATTTTAATTTTCTATAATAGTAAACAAAATTTTGTATGTATTTTATTTAAGTTAGGGTAGCGAAGCACCCAGGGTATGTTAGTTTTTAATAAGATGGCTTCAACAAAATATTTGGCTCGGAAAATTATTCTAAATCTGTAAGTTATTGAAATTTATATTTTTGAAATGAATTTTCTGCAAAGTAGCCGATTATAAAGTAAATGATCCGTAAGACTTTTAAAAAATGAATCTAAATGGAGCTATAAAGATACATAGATAGGTAAGAGAGATATAGTCTTTATATAAGCCTTAAATATATCCTGTGTTCGACTCCAATAAATAGGGAAGAGGGGCAATGAATCAATGAAGGTGAGGTGTACATAAATGTAGTATTAATCATACAAAAGAAAATAATGTGAATGACATTTTCTGCTTACATGCATCAGAATGGGAATGTTGTTGTTACCAACGTTATGACAAACTGAAAAATACTTTTCCAATCTACAATATGATGTTGGTTTAAACTTTTAAGATAACAAGAAAGGGAGAAAATACTGCTTTGTGAGTAGTGGTTGATTATGGTGGTGCATCATCGTCAGCATCATCTACCTTCAGCAAAGAGCTTTATTTATTTATTTTTTTTATATTCATTTAGCCAGTCATTTTACATAAGACACTTGTGACTCCAAAACAGCACTAAAATCATCATTTGATCGTCATGGCATGTGGACGACGGGTTAGTGCAAGCGGTTTTTTATTATTATTTTATTTTTTTTAGTTTTTTATTATTTCTCTGTGCGCCTGCAACTTCATTGAAAATGCAAAACGCAACGATGCCTGAGTTATGTTTTCTTGTAGTTTATTTTTTGTGATTTTTTTTGGTTGTGTTTTTTTTTCATACAATAGTATTTAACACATTCGTTAAACAGCAAATTCATGGGAAAAAATGGGTTTGATAATTGAGATTAAGTTATTTTTTTCAAAACTAAACATAACTTGAATTTTAATTAATTTATGCGTACTTTATCTAGACGAATTTGCACTGGATTTTGTTATTGTACTTAAGAAACAAGAAACAAAAAGGCATAATTATTTTATTACTTCGTATTTGCAGCTAAAATTGGGTAATATTTGCAAATATGAAATAGAAAATTAACATAACAGGGGAATCAAAAACATGATTTAAAAGGTTCTAAGCTTTTTCCTATTTAAATTAATAAAGAAAGAAATGTATGTCCATTAGCATACTTTTTTTTAATTTCCCCACTGTATGATGCAGAACGTCCACGTTTAAGAAATGAAATATTAAGAAAATAAGCATAATTATCTAGTTGCTTAATTTAAGTAATTGCTTACTGTAGTAACTTACTTTTGTTAAATTTATCGCCTATCATTAAATATTAAATTGAACTAATTTTATGTTTTAGTTTTAAAATAAACTCATAATATAGTAATTAACTGAATGAAAACTCACGCTTTGAAGTAATTAAGATAATAAAACCAATTAAAAAATATTGTAAAATAACATGAAGAAATTTAAATGTAGTACAGGGTAAAGCAATTGTTGGGTAAACATTGTTAAGCTCATCGACAAGCGGGTTAACTAACTAACTAATTAACTAACTAACTAACAAACTAACTAACTATATAACAAACTAACTAACTAATTAACTAACTAACTAACTAACTAACTAACTAACTAACTAACTAACTAACTAACTAACTAACTAACTAACTAACTAATTAACTAACTAACAAACTTACTATCTATCTATCTATCTATCTATCTATCTATCTATCTATCTATCTATCTATCTATCTATCTATCTATCTATCTATCTATCTATCTATCTATCTATCTATCTATCTTTCTATCTATCTATCTATCTATCTATCTATCTATCTATCTATCTATCTATCTATCTATCTAACTAACTAACTAACAATCTAACTAACGAAGAAACTAACTAACTAAGTAACTGAGTAACTAACTAACTAACAATCTAACAAACTAACTAACGAAGTAACTAACTAACTAACTAACTAACTAACTTACTAACTAACTAACTAACTAACTAACTAACTAACTAACTAACTAACTAACTAACTAACTAACTAACTAACTAACTAACTAACTTACTAGCTAACTAACTAACTAACTAACATTTAATTTTTTTCCAGTAAAAGGTTGATTCCTCAATTATTTTAAAGTCGATTAAAATGAATCCTTGTCAGAGGCTAAGGAAGTGGACCGATACTAGCCATTTCGAATACAAGCCTTATCAATAGATAATATTTATACAAATTTTCAGTGCAAATAGACATGGCGTCGTGTTAGAATTTTTATACGATCCGGAATATAGTTATATACTTTTGTGGCTCTATCTATGATAAATAACTTAAAGAAGTAGTTGATAGTAAAGGAATATAAATGTAAGGATGTTAAATTTATATGAACTACAACTACATTCCAGGACGTTTTTAAAACCGGTAAGTACAAAAATAAGCAGTTATTCAATCAAAAAGTTAGTACTTGGTTCAAATATTATTTTCCTATATATCGTGTAAGCAAAAATGTTGCATTAATTAATATTAATTACTTCAAAACTTATGCTAATAAACTTATTTCTATTTAACATCTTCTGGAGAAAATTATCTTTATGTTATCAAGATATTCCCTTTATTTAAAAAGAAATGTAAACCCGTACCAAAACCTGTATAAAGCAAGCAAAAGACTGTGAAGA
Organism: Lucilia cuprina; assembly: GCF_022045245.1. NCBI lineage: Eukaryota > Metazoa > Arthropoda > Insecta > Diptera > Calliphoridae > Lucilia > Lucilia cuprina. Next base: position 75,155,054 of record NC_060952.1, read on the forward strand.
CCCAAAAAAAAAACAACAAAAAAACTTAATAATGATTAGTGGAACCAAATTATATGTTCGTTTGTGAGGTGAATTTTAAAGAGTTACGGTAATTTGTTTTCAGTCTTGCTAAATTATGCGAAATTTAATTTAATGTAATTTAATTTATTTCTATTATTTGGATGCGCTATTTTCTAGACAAAGAGGGGCGGGGAAGTGAAACGATTAACTTATAGGCAAAACATGAATTGAAACTAAAACTACTACTGTGTAATTATCTGGCTCAATTGTAATCGTTAACACGTAGAGTAGGTCAGTGTAGCTTCAGCAGAAGGCGGTACTGGTGACGTACTACATATTTAATGGTTTATTATCTATTTCTATTAAAATTATATTAACAACAATGTTTGTTTACAAAATGTTTACAATTTGTTTTCTTTAGTTTCTTTGTTTTCGTTTTATACTTCTACAGATTTTTTTTTTTTTGCAAAAAAAAAGAAACAAATCTAAAAATAATTGGCAAATTTATATTTCAATATTTTAACATGTTACGCAGTTCAAATTTAAGTTTGAAACAAGTTGCATTAAACTACATTGTAAAGATTCAAATCAGATCTTTTGTGTTTTTTTAATGTATTTATGAACTTGGCTCAAAGCGTGATCGGTTAAATGTACAAAAAAACCCCGCGTTTCATTTAATATTCTTCTATTAATGCACATTAACACATTATGTACATATTTCATTAGACCTTCATGATTAATTTTGAAATTTGAAATATAACATGCAGTTTTACAAGGTTCAAAAGGTTATTAGTTTTGGGTTAAATTTGTGAAAATTTTTTACACCTCATTAAAATAAAAATGTAATTAATTAATCTATAAAAAAAATGAACAAACTGTCAGTTTGTTAAAAGAGATTTAATTAACTAACGTTTTATTATTAATTTCACCACCTTGAAAAACATAATTATGATATAATGATTTAAGTTGTTAATTTTAACTTTATTACGATTAATGTGCAATTTATTTTATCATAAAACATTATCAGCAATGTATATAAATAAAACATAAAGTATGTATGTACTTATTTAATTTGTTTTAATTTTGCTATTCGCGTATTTTAGTTTTGACGTCTGTCTTTAGTATTTATTTAGATACAATGTTATACGAGTACTTATATATTATTTGCACATCATAATATAACAGTATAATTAAAACACCTTATATACATACATTTCTAAATATAACTTTCGCCAGATTACGAATTTATGTTACTCTATCTGTGTCCATGTATTATTAGACTGCATCCAAATAGTTTGGAGACGAAAACTTACTTATAAAAATAATGGTATCTATCTATCTATCTATCTATCTATCTATCTATCTATCTATCTATCTATCTATCTATCTATCTATCTATCTATCTATCTATCTATCTATCTATCTATCTATC
>NC_060952.1:75156585-75157894 GCF_022045245.1 Lucilia cuprina
TACCCATATGCGAATTAGGACCAGGTCCCATGTGATGTGGACCGCCACTCATCATGTGATGAGGTCCACCCATGTGATTTGGTGGTCCTCCACCCATGCCCATTTGAGGGCCCATGCCGCCGCCAGGACCGTGCATCATGTGAGGTGAAGGCATTCCACCGGGACCACCGTGATGATTCATGAGTTGTGAGTGTTGTGGTCCACTGAGATGCGGCGATGGCTGTTGGGGAGGTAACATCTGATTGGGGCCACCCATACCCATTGAGTTAGGACCATTGCCGCCGGAGCCGCCACTGCCCATGGGCATATTTGCGTGCGGTGACTGTTGCGGTTGCTGCATAGGAACATTAGGATTCATTTGTTGTTGCATCGGTCCACCACTTCCACCACCGCCCATATTTATACCATTATTGTTGTTGCTGTTGTTGGGTCCACCCATTGAGGGTCCTCCCATAGGCCCGTTATTACTATGAGGACTAGCACCACCCATATTATTCATGGGATTATTACCACCTGTATTACTGTTGTTGTTGCTGCTGTTTGAATTCGGATGACCAGGTAAAGCTGGAGAGGCTAGGGGACTGGGTCCATGGCCGCTCATATTGTTCATGCCAACGGGACCAGGACTAGGTCCAGGCCCACTCCCACTCATTTGATGATGTGGAGACATCGCCATCGGTCCGTTGCCTGGCGCTGGCGAAGTTGTAGGCACTGACGTTGACGCAGTGGACGTCGTTGTCGCTGAGCTTGATGAGGAGGACGTACAGGAAGATGAAGTCGGCAGGGGTCCATTCATACTGGATGACGGTGATTGTGGTATACCATGTCGTGCCGCAGGGGAAAGCATTGGATTTTGATTGTTGTTATTGTTGCTGTTGTTGGGGTTATTGCTATTGCCACTTGTGTTTGAGGCCATACTGTGAGCAGGAGAGATACCACCTTGATTTGGACCCATGCCTGGGGGCTGTAGCTGTCCACCGGGTCCAGGGCCAGGTCCTGGACCTCCAGACATATGGTTCTGCTGCGTCGGTCCATTTCCAAGTGGACTGTGCATGGGAGGTGGGCCCATTTGGCCGTTATTCATGTGAGGCGGAGGATGTTGAGACTGATTTTGCGGATGAGGACCTTGTTGAGACGTTGGCGGTCCCAGAGGACTGCCGATAGCGCCGCTCATTGGTGAACCCATTGGCAGTGAATTCATAGGTGAGCCTTGGCCAGGACCAGGCCCACCTGGCATTGGCGAACCCATGCCACGAGGACCATTCGATCCTGGTCCTCCCATAGGTGATAGCCCACCCATGCCCATGTG
>NC_060952.1:75157994-75214976 GCF_022045245.1 Lucilia cuprina
CTATCTATCTATCTATCTATCTATCTATCTATCTATCTATCTATCTATCTATCTATCTATCTATCTATCTATCTATCTATCTATCTACCTATCTATCTATATATCTATTCCGTTTGTAATTTAATATAAATACTATATCGTTATAAATATCGGAGGCTGAGCTTGTCTCTCTTTTGACATTATTTTCTAAATATCTTTGAAATCTACATAGCAGAATGTAGCAGTATTTCTTTATATTACCTGCAACTTGTGATTCATAATCTTAACACCATAGAAAGCTATCCCTTAAAAAATGCACAATGTGGGTAAATATAATGGAAAAATTGGGTTTATAGTAAAAATTTTAAATGTTAAAATCAACGTTACTTTCGAATGACTTTTCTGTATTCCCCACAGATGCCAAACATTAATATGTAATTTAATTTTATTTATTATTTAGTTCGTATATTTTAGTTCGCCTTTAGTTCGTGCTACCCACGGCCACAAGTTGCATCTCATTTTAGTTGCTTCCTCCTTTAAAACACACAAAGATGAACAAAAGAAATTGAAAAAGACAACATTGTGTGCAGCAGTTGCTATCTACCTGTTGATGAAGTTTTAATTTCTCGAAACCTGTTATGAGGAAAAAAGGTCTAATGTGTCATAATACAAACGGGTGGAGGAAGGAATGAAAAGAAGACTTAGTAATACTTATGTTGCAAATGAAAGTACTTGAATTGAATATAATAGGCATGTAGTGATATATGAATTAGAGTTGTAAGGATAAAATGAATTGACACAGTACTAATTCCGTGTCTATAAATGAAAAAAATCGAAATGGTTTTTATTATAAAACAGCATCTTATTTAGTTAATGAATTAGTTAGTTAGTTAGTTAGTTAGTTAGTTAGTTAGTTAATTAGTTAGTTAGTTAGTTAGTTAGTTAGTTAGTTATTTAGTTAGTTAGTTTGTTAGTTAGCTAGTTAATTAGTTAGTTTGTTAGTTAGCTAGTTAATTAGTTAGTTAGTTAGTTAGTTAGTTAGTTAGTTAGTTAGTTAGTTAGTTAGTTAGCTAGTTAGTTAGTTAATTAGTTAGTTAGTTAGTTAGTTAGTTAGTTAGTTAGTTAGTTAGTTAGTTAGTTAGTTAGTTATTTAGTTTGTTAGTTAGTTAGTCAGTTAATCTTCGTCATCAAACCACAAGTATTTTAATTATAAAACCAAATTCACATCATTATTTTAAGGAAACCAAGTACTTCAGAGGAAGGATTCTTCTCCATTCCATCAATTGCACATTTGTTAATTCATTTACAAAATTGTTTAAATTATTATAGATGAGACTATTACCATTATTTTGAGGTTATGTAAATATAAATATTTTTCTATTATCTTCATATTGTACTGAATATATATTCAATATCCACTCACACATACATTTTAACTCAGGTAAATAAAAAAACAATTAAAATATTTTTAATGAAAAAAAAAAACAAAAAATCTAAATCTATATTTATATTGCAGTCTATAAACAAACTAAAGACTTGAGGGTCAGACTACGTTTCGAACGTGGGGGGGCGCTCAAAAAGAAATGAAGAAAAGAAAACAATATGTTGTCAGTCATTCGGACAAGAAAACTAAATGAAATGTTTAAACATTAATCCGCCATTAATAATATACTGATTTTGAATGGCATGTTATTATTATTATTATTAACATTAACAAAAAAAACATTTTGGTTAACACTTTTCAATTGATTGGTTTTTTATAAAAGACAAAACATAATTTGTATAAAAAAATATAAAAAAATTAATATCTCAATTTCTATATGTATGTATATATGCATGTGTGTTAATATAACACGAAATATGTATATAATATTATAATAAAAAAATAATTTAGCTTTAATTTCAGCTTTGTAAACTGTTTAAATAATTATACAAATTAAATAAACGACTATCTACCAAATTGATCATACATTGATTTGTAACGTGTTTCTTTTCTATTTTACAATGATCTAATAAAATTCAAACAGTTTATTTTTCATAGCAACTTTTTGTCTATAAAATTCAAACAATATTCATGCATTAATGGGAAATTATTTTCATTTTTTTATGTTTGTATTGTTTTTGCTTAAAATTTGATACAGTTGCATGAATTTAATATTGTACATAATAGTTGGGTATTCACCATAAATAGATTTCGTAGGACATTGACATTTACATATTCAAATATGGTAACCGTTGAATTTTTTTTTTTTCGTTTACTTAGTAAATGTCAAGTTAGTGGTCGCTTGTCATGACAATTGTTTATGTTACGACTGAAAATAAAAACTCTTTGGTAAACTAAACTATTTACTGGTAAAATGATCTTGTTAAATATTAAATTTAAAAACGATATGTATCTATATAAAAATGTTTGTAATAAGGAAACTGAAATAAAAATATTTTTGTATGAAGTCTTAAATCGTTATATTGAAACAGTTTTATTCGATACACTAGTCAAAAGTATGTATGAACTACTATATGGACTTTTTAGTAATCTATTAACAGATTGAAAACTATACGAACTAGTCTATTAAAAGACTTTAAACTAATGTATGGACAACATAATTTACTACTCTATAGACTAGTTTACTGTATAGTCTTTTGAATACTTTAGTGACTGATTAATAGTTATTATTGTCTAATTTATAGACTAATCTATTAAAAAGTCCGTGGCTTAGCCAATGTCATAGAGTACCGTACATTTTGTCAGTTTAAAATGAGAAACCTATTTCAATATATATGAATGTTTTGTATTAAACATTTCCATCTCTGAAAAGTAATACACGCATACTGTCTTTTTCACCACCATTACACATTTTCAGAAATCAGCAGCATACTTTTAGGAAGAAAACTTTGATAAAACAAATGCATTCATCATGATTTCATATTTCTACACGGACCTCTTTTATTTTCAATATTTTACTTGATCTCGTTACTATAAAACCTTTTCACATAAAATATTCATCAGTTTAAAAAAGTATTTATTTAAAATTAATCGATAACAACCCAGTACTATTATCGTTCATTTATCATAACTGATATCACTACTGCTATGCTTAAACATAGGTGTATAAAAAGTATCATATATTTTTTTACTATCTAATACCAAACAATACAACACTGTAAAAGTATTTCAGGAATTTTTTCTTGCTTGTCAGTCAACGAAAATACAACCCTGTAATGGCGTGTGTTTGTGTACAAGAATTATCAAAAGTAAAAAAAGAAGAAAATTGACAAAATTTTAATTATTTTTCGTGAAAATTCAAACAATTTTCGTATAAACTTAAACAAAATATAACTAATACACGCTCAAATTGCAAATAAACATACAATTCATAAAGAAATGCTTAGAAAACTTGTAGAAATGCGGTATGATAAACTTTTCAAAGTGTAGTAAATTTTTTTTGCAACGAAACTGACGACACAGGAACGACGGCTTATTTGATCAAGAAAAAATTGCAGTACCATAAAATGGTTAAAAATTCACAATATCCATGCTTTCATAAATTTACTAACATAAATATTCAGTCATTTTAACAAAATATCTGTGAGAAACAAACAAATATTGCAAAAAAGTAAAGGAATAAATTCATCGAGAAAAAATATTCATCGTCAAAGAAAGTGAGCGGTGGTGCAAAAAAGAACAAAAAAAACTTGTGAACAAGAAGCAGCACAAGCAGCAGCATACATTAGTGGCGAAAAATAAAAGAAAAAGAATAAAAGCATTTACCAATAATACAAAAAATATAACGAAAAACTAATAGAAAGAAAATAGAGTTTCTTGTTGTTTGTGCAATTGATGCAATAAACCAGCATAGAACTCTCCATAAAATATATACTTTTGGAAATAAAGAAGAAAACCATAAAATACTTAAATCTTGTTAAAAGAGCAAACGGGAAGAAGAAGAAACGGTGCTCAAGCACCATTATTTGGTGCTTAGCTACCCCCCAAAAGGTGCTTCTGCAGAAAATGTTAAACTCTTTGCCAAAAGCCACAAAGATGGCTTCATAATCGAATCAAATCACTATTAGCAGCAATATAAGAATTCTATACTAATACCGTAAGTACTTTTTGTAAAATTGGAAATTTTAGAAAAATGTAATATACATTAAGGTTTATGTTTATTCCAGATTAAAATCTTAAATTGGACAATGAATTCAATGATCACAGTATAGTGTACTAATATCCAGAAAACAACGATAATCAATTAGAAATTTTTTTAAACAAAAGAGTAAAAACAAGACATTTGGGTCAGCAGCACCCTGGTCAGGAAACAGCAAATACCACACCATATTTTCATAGCCTGCCCTTTGAGAGCAGGCCTTTATAAATATTGTTTCTTCCCGGCCACGTTAAATAAAAGCTGCCACCATTCGGAAGAAAAATACAAACAACATGACCCACAATATCGGTATGGCGCCATATCGTTTGCCGGGTCCAGCGGGAGGTATAATGCCACCCGATTTTAAACCACCACCTCCATCATCGGATATAATCTCGGCGCCGAGTAATCCGAAAAAACGGCGAAAGACATCGAATGCCAACTCAGCAGCGGCAGTAGCGGCGGCCGCAGCAGCTGCAGCCGCTGCTGCCAACTCTATGCAGCAATCACAAGCACCTCCCACACCACAGGATCTGCTGCCTCCACCACCGATGGGGGGCTATGGCGATACGATAGTGGCTTCTAATCCGTTTGACGATACACCGCCCAGCATGTCTAGTTCGATGTCCGCAATGAGTCACATGGGTGGCCCACCAGGACACTTTGGTCCCGGTCCGGGACCTCATATGGGCATGGGTGGTCCTCACGGTCCTCCTCCGCACATGCATCCTCACATGCACCCACATCATCCAGGCGGCCCACCACATCCACATCATCCCATGGGCGGACCTCCGATGCGCGGTATGAGTCCGATGGGTATGAGCAGTCCCATGGGTGGTCCAGGTCCCGGTCATCCCATGGGACCAGGAGTTGGCCTGCCTCCACATATGAATCACGGTCGACCTGGCGGTCCTCCAATGGGTAGTCCTATGGGCGGAATGGCTTCGATGGGTGGTATGAGTCCCATGGGAGGTATGGGTGGTCCAAGCATATCACCGCACCACATGGGCATGGGTGGGCTATCACCTATGGGAGGACCAGGATCGAATGGTCCTCGTGGCATGGGTTCGCCAATGCCAGGTGGGCCTGGTCCTGGCCAAGGCTCACCTATGAATTCACTGCCAATGGGTTCACCAATGAGCGGCGCTATCGGCAGTCCTCTGGGACCGCCAACGTCTCAACAAGGTCCTCATCCGCAAAATCAGTCTCAACATCCTCCGCCTCACATGAATAACGGCCAAATGGGCCCACCTCCCATGCACAGTCCACTTGGAAATGGACCGACGCAGCAGAACCATATGTCTGGAGGTCCAGGACCTGGCCCTGGACCCGGTGGACAGCTACAGCCCCCAGGCATGGGTCCAAATCAAGGTGGTATCTCTCCTGCTCACAGTATGGCCTCAAACACAAGTGGCAATAGCAATAACCCCAACAACAGCAACAATAACAACAATCAAAATCCAATGCTTTCCCCTGCGGCACGACATGGTATACCACAATCACCGTCATCCAGTATGAATGGACCCCTGCCGACTTCATCTTCCTGTACGTCCTCCTCATCAAGCTCAGCGACAACGACGTCCACTGCGTCAACGTCAGTGCCTACAACTTCGCCAGCGCCAGGCAACGGACCGATGGCGATGTCTCCACATCATCAAATGAGTGGGAGTGGGCCTGGACCTAGTCCTGGTCCCGTTGGCATGAACAATATGAGCGGCCATGGACCCAGTCCCCTAGCCTCTCCAGCTTTACCTGGTCATCCGAATTCAAACAGCAGCAACAACAACAGTAATACAGGTGGTAATAATCCCATGAATAATATGGGTGGTGCTAGTCCTCATAGTAATAACGGGCCTATGGGAGGACCCTCAATGGGTGGACCCAACAACAGCAACAACAATAATGGTATAAATATGGGCGGTGGTGGAAGTGGTGGACCGATGCAACAACAAATGAATCCTAATGTTCCTATGCAGCAACCGCAACAGTCACCGCACGCAAATATGCCCATGGGCAGTGGCGGCTCCGGCGGCAATGGTCCTAACTCAATGGGTATGGGTGGCCCCAATCAGATGTTACCTCCCCAACAGCCATCGCCGCATCTCAGTGGACCACAACACTCACAACTCATGAATCATCACGGTGGTCCCGGTGGAATGCCTTCACCTCACATGATGCACGGTCCTGGCGGCGGCATGGGCCCTCAAATGGGCATGGGTGGAGGACCACCAAATCACATGGGTGGACCTCATCACATGATGAGTGGCGGTCCACATCACATGGGACCTGGTCCTAATTCGCATATGGGTAATATGGGTCCTGGTATGGGACCCGGCGGCATGAATGGTCCACATCATCCTCACGGGCCACATGGGGCTCATGGCGGTCCTCATGGTGGTCCTCATGGTGGCCCTCATGGAGGTCCTCATGGTGGTCCTCATGGCGGTCCTCACGGCGGTCCACATGGTGGCCCTCATGGCGGTCCTCATGGTGGTCCACATGGTAGTCCTCATGGTGGCCCACACGGCGGTCCACATGGTGGTCCTCATGGTGGCCCACACGGCGGTCCACATGGTGGTCCTCACGGCGGTATGCCACCTCATCATCCTCATCACAATCCAATGGGCGGAGGACCACCTCCTGGTATGTTTGGCGGTCCTGGTCCCGGTGGTCCAATGGGTCCTATGGGCGGACCGATGGGTGGTCCAATGGGACCGGGTGGCCCACCTAAGCCAATGACAATGGGTGCGGGCAAAATGTATCCTCCTGGTCAACCGATGGTTTTCAATCCACAAAATCCCAACGCACCTCCAATATATCCATGCGGCATGTGCCACAAAGAAGTCAATGATAACGACGAAGCTGTATTTTGCGAATCTGGTTGTAATTTCTTTTTTCATAGGTAAGTTTTCGATTTATTAGCAAAAATACTCAATCACTTCCTCTATAAATCGCAAAACACACATCCCATCCAGCATTACAATTTATTGAAAAAAAACTTTTAAAATTATATACTAAGTAACAACTAAGACGCATTTATTACTAAATAAACTCTCATATGTCTCATACAAATTTGGCAATAAAACATAAATTTTGCAAAACCTCTAACTATTGGCAAACTTTTCTTTTATTGCATTACATATGTATGTATTTAACATCTTCAAAATGTATGTAGATTTTAAATTGTTGATAAAGTTAATTATATAGTTTCGAAATTTTATTAATTGGATTTAAACGATAGTAATGTTTACTATACTAACAAATCATTAAATTTTAAGTGAAATTATTATTGCTCCTAAAAAAAGACACCATTTCCCTCCTGTTATTGATTGATTTGCATAGTAGAGGGTTAGTAGATTGTTGACGGCAAGACCAAAGTATTGGTTATATTCCAAACAATTAAATTTTAAGTGAAATTATTATTGCTCTTAAAAAAGACACCATTTCCATCCTGTTAGTAGAGGGTTAGTAGATTGTTGACGGCAAGACCAAAGTATTGATTATATTCCACTTTTTACGAATACCGATCACTTTTAAAGTCGTTACAATCAAACTACAGATCCCATTTCCGAAGACAGTAAAGACCTATAAATTTTGAATTCAAAAACAAAAGAATACCATTATCAGGTGTTGATATGAATCTGAAACTGACTTCAGAATTTATCCATCACATCGGTTTATCAAGTTATATGTGTCATAAAGTTTGAAAATACCTCGTCTTTACTATATATGAGACGTTATATAAAAGTTCAATATGGCTTTATCGAGATACATACAGATCTTAACCTAAAGTTTGGAACAACCTTGAATTGGTTTGGGTAAACCTTTTAAAATTCTTCCAGCCGGCTTTTGAACTCTTTTTTAACCCTTAGTTACCTACCTCTGAAAACCTTCCTGGAGTCTGTCAGACTCCAATATTCTACATAAAAACAAAACTATAGAAGAAAGGGATAAATGAAAACAAAAGGAAGCATTATAAACAGCATTTTATTTGTAAAAATTATTACAAAATAGAAAAATTTACAATATATTTTTAATAAAACATGAAACTGTTTCACAACACCGAAATACCACAAATTAATGAGATGCTTCAATGGCATCGAGAATACAAAAAATACATTATGTTCTTAATAAAACGTAATTACCTACCTGTAGTCTCTTAGACTCCAAAATAGTTTTTTTATTGCCCTACTGTAGTCCTCCAGACTTCAAAAATATTTCTTTAGAACTAGAATATAAGGAGTGAGATCGAAAAATTCTTAACATACATATATGTTTATAAAAAAGAAACCACTAAACTTACAGCTTTATTTTTTTTATTTAATTCAAATTATTATTACAATTTACAAAAAAAAATTTTATAGTTTTAATCACTAGTGATGAAATTTTGAACCCTTTTCGGAATCCCTTCCATTTACGTTTTTATAGTGCTTTCTGTCACTTTGCTCGAACATGTAGTCCATCTCCGTTTAAAATCTACCACACTTTTGGACACCTTTTTTGTACTCTTCAATTCTCTTTTAACAAGAGCCCATTATCTCTCCACTGGCCTTAGCTCCGGGCAGTTTGGAGGATTTGCCTCTCTTGGTACAAATACCACATTATTGTTCATGTACCACTCAAGAGCTCGTTTACCATAGTGACAGGATGCCAAGTCAGCCCAAAAATAAGTGGACACATTATGAAGTCTTATGAATGGAAGCAGCCTTTTTTGTAAACATTCCTTGATGTAAATTTCGGTATTTATAGAGCCCGTTGTAACAAATGATTGGCTTCTTTTGCCGCAACTGCATATTGCTTGCCATACCAAGAACTTTCTGGGAGATTTTGTCTGCTTTTGGGTCCTAAACTTTTCTTCAACATTCCCTCGAGCATCAGCAACATAAAACTTTTGACCTGAAAGTTGCGAAAAATCTGCCAGAACATACGTTTCGTCATCAATTATGCAGCAAGAATATTTTTTTATAAAACTTGACTTCAATTTCCGTGCTCTGTTTTTGGCCTCTAAATTTTTAGCAGCGTTCCTGTCAGGAACTTTTTGAGTCTTGTATGTTTTTAAACCTGCATTAGCTTTAACTCTTCGTACCAAATAGTCCGAGCACTGAGCTAACCGAGCTGCTTTCCTACCGAATGTGTTGGGAGTTTTTTTGAAAATGCGTTCTATTTTTTTGGCTTTAGAAACATCATGTGGACCATTCCTTCTACCTGAACCAGGTTTTCTATCAACTGACAAGTTCTCCCGGTACTGTTTAATAACATGGGAAATAGTTTGAAGGCAGACCTTTGTATGCTTGGCCAACTTTTTGTAAGACCAAGTTGGGTTTAGTTGAAAATATTTAATAATTTCTGTACGCACTTTTTTCTGGTCACTCATTTTAATCAGATTAACAAAAAAATTAATATAATTGACATTACACATAATAACTGACATGTTTTTCAAAGGTAACTTGATCAAAAAAAATCAAATAATACTTTGGTTGAAAAATGTAATGAAAAACGTGTGTTAAGAATTTTTCGATCTCACTCCTTATATTTGAGCCGGTTTAGAACAAAAACTAAGTTTTTATCTGGAATCTTTTAGAATTCACCAAAAAAATACTTAATTACCTACCTGGAGTCTCTCAGACTCCAAGAAAACTTTTATCCGCGTTTAAGAGCAAGCGAAAGGATCTGTATTAGAGCAGACATGTTAGTATAGGCGAAGATCAGAAGCTCTTGAAAGATGCGAAAAGATAAAATGATTATAGGAAAAGTTATAGCCAAAAAAGTTCCTCTGGAGTCTAAGAGACTCCAGGTAGATAATTAAGAGTTGAAAAACTACTCTATTACCTTCTTATATTATTTTACATAACGGACATGTTTGCTATGTAAAATCAGCGAAATCGGTCCATAAATAATGAATCGAATATTTGAGTAAACATTACTTTACTGGATTTTGGCATCATGTATATCAAAAGAAAGCTATTTAGGATTCGTACACATTCAAATGAAATATATTCAAAAACTAGCTGAACCCGTTCTTCTTTACCCTTCTTTATGTTGAACTAAAGTTCTCTCGATGTACAGATCTTAGATCTGTACACTCATATTTTCAGTTTATCAGTTTAGATGTAATAGACTGAAAATTGAAACTCAGACCCACATGATCGCATAAATTTAAAACTTAACAGAAAAACTCTCCATCCCTAGAACATATATTTGAAATGTCTTATCACTTACCGTAGTTCTTAAATTTATCGATTACATAAGGATTTTACTAATATCTAAAACATTTATGGATAGAATTGGACTTTTTATACCATTTACCGTCTGTTTATTGAAAACAGTTTATTAAAGACCTAAGATATCTTTGGGATACATAACATATATCATGACTTTATTGAATCTTGGCTTCATGCATATCAAAAGATATCTATTTAAAATGCTTTTTGTACACATAAAAAAGAAAAAGTTTTTAAAAACTAGCTGCACCCCCTGCCCTCTTACCGTTCTATCGATATACAGATCTAAGAGTGTACACTCAAATTAAAAAGTTTTCAGTTTAGCGGTTTAGATGTAATAGACTGAAAATTAAAACTCAGATCCTATTTATCGCACAAATTTAAAATTTTACAGGAAAACTCACGATCCCTAGAACATATATTTGAAAATTGTCTTATCACATCTTATTTTTTTTAAAAACATTTATGGATAGAATTGGATAGAATTTTGTTAAAAACAGTTTATTTAAGATTTCAGATAACTTTGGGATACATAACTTCAATAATTCTATTAAACATGCTTTCAAGATGTTTGCATAGTTTTCGCAGAAGGAAAAGTTTAAAAAATTTGAAGTCGTTTTAGTAATGTCCATCTGTTTGTTGTAAGCAATTTATTAAAGACCTCTGATATCTGATGATGAAATATGATTTCAATAATCCAATTAGACATGCTGGAGAAGTTTAAAATTTTATTATTATATTATTATTAAATTTTCGATCACATTCGCGTCATTTATGACTCTTCTGCACGATTAAAATGATCATATATGAGCTCATTTTCTGATCATAAATTATACATTCGTCGGGAGAAAATGCTACCCTACCCGCGACTATTCTAAATTAGTCATTTATGAGCCCCACTTCTAATCAATTATGACTTATTTTTTAATCTATTTTTAGTTATTTCCGTTACAACGTTGGCAGTAAAATTTGCAGAAAATGTCTAATTACAGTGTCAACTTACAAATTTTGTCTTGCAATATTATCAGTAATGCTTTTTCTAACAACGTGGCAAAAGAAAAATTGTAAGTTCGGACGATTGTTAGGCATTTTCTAAATATTTTACTGACAACGTTGTAAGATCTGACAACCGTGTATCACGGCTTTTACAGTCATTTTTGAGTCTTTTTTTATGTTTGTTCAATACAAACAAATACAAAACAACAGAATACTATTTTTGATCTTCCGATTGCGCGAAATTTAACTACAAACTAAATTTTTAAACAATTATACTTCAAACACCTGGATGGCCTATTTATTTAGTGATTAGTCGCCCAACTATCTTCCGTTGAAGATCATTAAGCATATAAAATTATTATAATTAAAGCATAATATAATTTCATAAACAAAACGAGAATTATGTCAACTCATTTTAGGCCAAACAAAATGTTTTGCTAACTCTTCCAAAAGAGTCTTTTCTGAGCCCCATTTCTAATCAGTTTCGACTCATCTTTCAATCGTTTTTAGTCATTTTTATGTGTAAGTGTTGCTATTTTATTACAAACAAAAACAATTACATAATGAACAATTTTAGATTTTCCAACTGCTTGAAATATGACCATAAGCACTAGAATGATCAATTTTGTTTATTGTTTTTTAAATATTCAGTTTTCAATCATATATAGGAATCAATCTCGAGTCATTTTTTAAGCACTCAACTTATAAATCACTTTTAGGTCATCAAAAGGAGTAAAAAAATGACTCAGTTTACTGATTAATCATCCAAATGCTAGCTGGGTTGACTCCCACACTTTGATAACGAAATCTTAAGGTTTAAAGAAGATAATCAATTTTCAGTTTTTCCAGCGAAAAATTCTCTCAACTTTCCTCCAACTAAACAAAAAAAATTTTCTATTTTCCAGAACTTGTGTTGGTTTAACGGAGGCCGCTTTTAAAATGTTAACAAAAGAAGTTTATGCTGAATGGTGCTGTGACAAGTGTTTATCCACCAAACACATACCAATGGTCAAATTTAAATGTTAAAAAAACCGAAAACTAAACAAATAGTCACACACACACATATATATACAGTTGACAATGCAACGAACTTTACTAATGCAATGTTTTGGTTGTTTATAAACAAGACAATGAGTGATAATTAACGAAAACAAAACAAAAAAACGTTTTTTTGAACATAAAAATTAAATTAAAAGAAAAAGTAATGTGTAAACAATTCTCCTCCCTGTCGCAGTACGTAAGCAACTAAAAGGACTGCCTCTTCTGATTGTATAAAATTAACAAAAAAAAATAAAAAATAAAAATATATTTAAACAAATGAAATTTAAAAAAAAAAAAACAAAACAAACTGTATTAAAAATACTTAGTTTATAACAACAACGATTGAAAACAACAACAACCAACAGCACCACCAATTAAAAAGCACACATAAACAAACGATAAATGTTGAAAATATAAGAAAAACCAACAACATTAACAACAACAACAAAAACTACAACATCATCAAAGTTATTCTACAATAATTATAAAATTTTTTTTTAGGAAAATGCAATTAAAAATGGTTAAAAATAATGAACATTTTTATTAGACGAAGAAGAAGAAGAAAATTGTATAGTAATTTTTGACATTAAATGAAGAAAAGAAAAAAGAAAATATTAATATTAAAAAAAAATTAAAAAGTTAAGCAATTGAAAAAAAGTAAATAAAATAAAACTTAAATAAATTTGTAAAATGTTTAAGAATTAATTAAAAACAAAAACCAACAACAACAATATTAAGTACTCATTAAACAACAAAAAAACATCAAATTATTTTTCTTTTTAAGTCTTAAACATTTGTTATCATTTCATCATCATCATCATCACACACAAACAATCAATCACTTGCTATCATTATCACTCTCACTCACACACACACTCTCTCTCTATCTTTTACTCTGTCGCCATAAATATAGAAATTTATAGAAAAGAAAAATAAACAATAGTTGAAACGAAATTTTAAGCAAAATTTTTATTAAAAATGCTCATTTTCTTTTTTTTTAAAAGTGTTTTGAAAATATTTAGTTTTTTTTTATCATAATTAGTATTTAATATTTTGCTGTAAATTCGTTAAAAAATGTTTATAATTTAAATACAAACAAAAAACTGAAGGTTGTTTATTTTCTTATAACTTTTGTAAACTTATTTTTTCTACATTTTAAGCATTTCTTAGCCAGGTTTTGAATTAAATAAAACTTTTAAATAGCCAACTTTTATTAACTTTATATATACTCTAAACCACACTTTCCTCTAAGCAAAAAATCATGTCTTTAACAAGAAAAAAAATATTAAAAACAAAACACAAAATTTGTAAAAAATAACTTATTTTAATGTAAATTTTATTTTCGTTTATTTGTTTAGTCTTCATATTAAGTTTACTTTAATCGTTTTGTTTTTTTAATTTAATATAATTTTCAAAATTTGTACAAAAACTCTAGAGCAATAATGGAAAATGTAAATTTTTGTAATTGTACTAAATTTTTCCAAAATTAGTACTTTTTAATATTAGAAAGTACTAAATAAAATTTCAAAGTCTTTAGAGTAGTTTTTGAACTAGTCTTTAGACAAGTTAATTGACAGGTCTATGGACTATGAGCAACTTTATTTACTAGTCTGTGGACAAGTACACTTGTTACTTGTCTATTGACTAGTTTAATGATTGGTCTATGCATTAGTCTGTTGACTAGTCAATGAAATAGTATAATGACTTATATTTGGATTAGTTTGTTGACTGGCCCATTAGCTAATCCATGGATCTTTTGACTAGTCTTGATTAACATATTGAAGATTTTATAGTAAAGTCCAGTTTATTGTCTAGTCTAATGATTAGACCATTGACTTCTCAATGGACTAGTTTGATTAGTCTATGGATCAGCCTATTGACAAGTCTAATGACTAGGCTGTGGGCAAGTATATTGACAAGTATATAAACAATTCCATTGACAGTTTTCTCTACTTGTCAATGTACTAGTTTGTTGATAAGTCTTTAAATTAGTCTGTTGACTAGATTGACATTGACTAGTATATGGGCTGACCTATTGACTAATCAATTTACCAGTCTATTAGCTAGTTAGTAGACTAGTATGTTGACTAATATATGGAGTAGTCTTTTTACTAATTCATGAACTCATCAATGGTTAATGAATGGACTAGTGTCTTGATTAGTCTATAGACCAGGCCATTGACTAGTCTGTGTATAAGTTTAATTTTAAACAACTCTATTGATAGCTGTCTTTACTTGTCAATGGACTATTTTGCTGATAAGTCTATAAAGTAGTTGTTGACTGTTGACTTGTATGTGGACTAGTGTATGGATCAATTTACTAGTCTCTTGGCTAGTTTGTAAACTATTAGGTTGACTAATCTATGGAGAAGTCATTTGACTAATCTATGAACTAATCACTATTGAGTTGTTTAGTCAATGGACCAGCCTATTGACAAGTATACGTACAAGTCAATCGACTATTGTGTTGATTAGTCTATGGACCAGCCTTTTGACAAGTCTAATGGCTAATCTGTGAGCAAGTATAAAGACAAGTATATAAACTAATTTATTGACAGCTTTCTTTACTTGTCAATAAACTAGTTTGTTAATAAGTCTATAAATTAGTCTGTTGACTAGTTTACGCACTAGTCTGTTGACTTGTATGTGGATTAGTCTGGCCAATTGACTAATAAATTTACTATATTCTTGGCTAGTTTGTAAGCTAGTATGTTGACTATGAAATAGTCTTCTGTCTAATCTATGAACTAATCAATGGATGTGTTTAGTTCATAGACTTGTCAATAGACTAGATTGTTGATAAGTCTATAAATTTGTCTGTTGACTAGTTGACGGAGTAGTCTGACGACTTCTATAGAGTGGTCAATTGACTAATCAATTTAGTAGTCTCTTGGCTAGTTTGTAGACTAGTATGTTAAGTCTTTTGACTATAAACTAGTCTATATGCTAGCCTACTAAACCATGTATAGTAAAGTCCATTGATTAGTATGTTTGTCTAGTCAATTGATTAGACGACTATTGACTTGTCTATTTCCTAATCTATTGCTAAATCAATGAACTAGTGCGTTAACAAGTCTATGGATCAGCTTATTGACTAGTATATGAAATAGTCTATTGAATAATCCCTGTTCTAATCTGAAGACTAGTCTCTGTTAAAAATACTATTATAAACAAAAGTCTGGAAAAGGTATTTTTTAGGTCATGGAGCTACAGCTTTATTTTTCAATGACAAAAAGTGCTAAAAAACGTACAATTAGTACTAAATTTTCCATAACTGCTCTAGCGACCAATTTTACCCCCAAACACACACACACTCTCTCTCCCATCTCCTCTCTCTCTCTCTCTATAAAATAAATGACACACTTTAATCTTAAAACAGAAAAAAAACATGGAATACTTAAAACAATAATTAAAATAATAGCATTGTGTATTAAAATAAATAATTAAAAACTTAAAGAAGAAGAAAAAACAAACTTATAAATATTTTTTAAACAAAACACAACTTAACATTGAATTTATATTTAGAACAACAATTAAGTAAATAATAATATAATTATAATAAAATATACATAAATGTACTTTAATTAAACTTAGAACAACAACAACAAAAAACAAACCTAAAAAAACAACAACTTAATAAACTCTATATTTGTAATTAGAAAACAAATGCAAAAAACAAACATAAAAACAAAAACAAACAAAAAAAACCATTGTATCTAAAACTAAAAGAGAGAGTTTTTTTGTTTTATTTTTTAAACTTAACAACAAAAGTAAATTAAGAAAAAAATTAACATTTTTTTGTTGTAATTTAAATTGTTTTAATTTTAATTTGTGTGTAGTTTTGCTTCTGTTTACTTACGGTACTAAAAACTAACAAACATCCTGTTCGAGTGTAATTTGTTTCTATATATTTTATTTTCTTAAGCTTAATGTCATTATTTTTTAATTAATTTGTTTTAAGTTTATATTATTATTATTATTTTTTATTAATTTTATCATAATTTTTTTATATATATATAAACAAATCGTTTTTAATGTTATATATCATATAAATACAAATAAACAAACAACAAAAAATGCAAATAAAAACAAATGAAAATAAAATATATTAAAAAAAAAATAATTAAATTTACTGTTTATGCCGTAATATTATTGATCAATTAATATAAAGCAAAAGAAAAACAAAACACTAATAAAAACAAATTAATTATATATAATACTTATACAGTAATATATATAAAAATTTAATAATATTAATTATATTATTACTATAAATAATAATAAAAAAATAATAATGATTATGATGATAATAAAATCTATATATATAAATATTAAATCATAATAATTATAAAACTATAAGTTATTTATAATTAAATAAAAAAAAAATACAAAAAAATTTAATATGCAACTGTTTTTATTTGTAATTAGAATAGAGAACACTTTTTCACTTTGCAATTAACTTCTTCAAAGTCCATCCCCTAGTAAATATTGTTCAAAACTTTACTTCCAGACATAGTTAGCGCTGTTCTGTTTGACAGTAAGTAATTAGAAGATTTGCGCTCGCTTAATCACTGAAGTCATAGGTTTTTAGTAAAATGTTCCATAAATTGTCCTCCGCATTATTGTGTAAACACCACAAATGCCAAGTGTATTGAATAAACACATGGAAATCACAAATTTTATGCATGTAAGGACCCTGACCACATGTAGAACATTCATTAGTGACGGCACGGTCTATACGTGATCAGGAGGCACTGAGCCTGTTGCTCCATCCCGATTTTCGGTTGCGGAATTTATAGGCGTCTTTATGAATGACGCTTCAAGCTGCCGTACACAAGGATTGATCCAGTAGATCCTATACATATCTGCATTTACGAAGATCTTTCCTGACATGCCTCGAGGGAGCATCCAACTATGTCATGTTATAGTTGGGATGACTTCTACGATGACATCCCTTGAGGAACTGTTTTATAAACATCATATTGTGTTCCTTGACTGGGAGGACCCTTATTTTCTCGAGAGGGTGATGTTCCGAGGTAATTTGTAGGCTGCCCGTTAAAGTCTTTATGGCGGCATTTTTGCAGAATTAAATGTTTCTCCACCGGGTATCACTGGGCGAAGGGGACCACACTGGAGCAGCTGACAGACCAATCATTTTATATGTAGCTAAAAAGGTTTCTTCCATACCCCAAGTGCTGCCGAATAGCGCTTTAATGACCTTGTTTCTACTTTGCAATTAGAGCGTGACCGCAGTGGCGTGAGCAGAGGATGAAAGTACATGACCGGCAACCGGTTCTACGTACCGCAATGACCCAAATTAGACGGCCAAGGGCTGTAAATCCCAGCAACAACAATTTTTCGTAGTCAGTACAGACAGCTACCCCATCATTTAACTCCTTCCTCGTATTCATAAAGATATTAATCGCTTATTTTAGGTTTATTACGCACAATTTTCATAAAAAATTTCTAAAATAAACCAGCAGTTTCGAGAATAACTGCTGACTGATTTTAATCGCCTATATGCGCACATACCGCTTGGCAAGACCAAACAGCTATAAATTCATATCAAATCTCCATTTTGATCACACATGAGAAATCTAACGGATGTAGCGGCATTCGTTCGTTAATTACACAAAGTCAACTAGTCCGACTTTACGAACTAAATTGACGATTCTTTCACTGGTGCCAGAAGAAGTGATGCAAATTTTGGGAAAATATCCCATATGCCGGCAAGAAACTTTGGATAATTGCACACAAATATCCACTTCAAGCAGCACGTATGTACCAACAAAGCAATTTCCGACATGCCAGTGCCAATCTACACACAAAATCAAAAGTTTCTCAAAAATAAAACTACATTATATGGACCCATTTTTCCTCATCAATGCTGTCAAACGCAGAATCGCCAATTATATCTGTAGCACAGATGTACTTGTCAAGTACAGGGGACCATGCTCTATATATTGTCTATATTGTCTTCATGAGGTACCAACACAGATGTGTGTATGGTGTCGGGTTTCAAAAGCACCCAATATTTGGCTAACGTAACGTACTTTTTTTTAAAAAAGACTTAAATTGAGGTTGTGCCAAACCTCGTTGTCCCTTTTGACCTCTAGGACAAAAGAAGAAGAATGTTGCAAAACCTGAGTCAAAGTCTCAGTATGAAAAATTCCAAAGGTTTATAACCCGAACATTTTAGAAGTAGACTTCGACTGCCCCTTACACTCCTTTGGACACGCAACTTCATTCAAGTAAAAGGTTAAAAATCAAGGACAAGATACTTAAAACTCTTAACGTCATATTGTTGCAGCCCAAATTCCATTTACTTTGAAAATCTTTAAGAACCCTTAAAGAAATCTTGTTTGTGTTGTATGTATTCTAATACTTGGTCAATAGTGCAGATATAGAGAAAGAAGTTCGACATTAGAACTTAAAGATTAAATGCTCAAAATGCTGTATTATATAGAACGGACCCATTCAAGTTCACAACAAAGATTGTATGTAGTGCTTCATCAGACAATATGAAAAGAATCGATCTTAAATACTTTTTACACTAGAGTTCTTTACTTTACACTCAAATTCATTTTTTTGTATACTAAATATCAGATATTTATTAAAATATGCATATTAACAGGAGTACTTTAAATGTTTCCAAAATATTCCATATGAATACATACATTACAGATAAACATTATAAAAATAGAACTATAACTTCCACAAAGTCCATCTAGATTTTGGTACCACCCTCTAGACTACGATATAAATGAGGAAATTTTACGATATCTGATTTTGTTAAATCACCAGCATTATAAAGTGTTGTATAAATCTATAAGAAAATCAATATTAAAATCACGAAAAAATTTAACGAATCACTAGAAAAAACATGCCATTTCGGTAATTTTTAACTCTTTCAGAATATCACTTCTCATTTTCATATACGTTGAACGTAAACGTTCTTCGGCAGCCGATATAAAACCTGGCGTCCAATGAGCCTGTGAACGCAACAATTCTAGTCTTTGTTTTTCTGCCACAACACGTGGCATATTAGATCTTTTTCTCTGACGATCTTCAAATCTCATTGCACCAACTTTACGTCTAAACATTTCCGTTTGTTTTAGTTTTTTCTCTTCCAATTCTTTGCGTAGTTTTTTGGAAACTTCTTCACGTTTCTTACTCGAAGCGGTATCGGCAAATATCGAGGCTTGATTTTGTTGATCATAAAATTGACAATAATAATTTAGTTTATGCGGATCATTGGGTGGCATTATACGACGATAATTTCCCAAGTGACTTTCTTCCCAAGCGATTTGTTGTGCTATAGCACTGACAGGACAATGCTCAAGAGAGGTCTTACTTAAACTATTATCGATTAAGGTAATATTGTTACTGACATGAGATCTTTGAGTTCTAAATAAAGATCAGAATTTTATATAAACAACTAAGGGTTTAACGTTTTATATAAGAATACTTACAAACTTCCCGGTTTAAACTTTAACAAACGCTGTTTGATACGCTTCCTATCCTCACGTAATATTTGTCTTTTATCCGCCAACACAGTACCAATTAATGACAGAGTGTCTCTTATTAGGGGTCTTTTAACTTGACGATCAACTACTTCATTGGTATGAAAACTCGGCGAATGATTAACTTCCAATACATAAGGTTTCAATTTCGAATCAACTAATATATCAAAACCCAATATTTCAAAACAGGCCTGTATTTTATCGTGTGTTGGAAAACAGGCATGATAATTATGTTTCAGTATAGGCCAAGCACTTAGAACTGTCTTTATTACAATATCATCAATTCTATTCCAAAATTCCTTTGCATCATAGTCATGACGACGCATCCAATTATTAATGGCACCAAAATTTCTCTTACTGCCACAATCATCGTCATCACATAGTTCGTATTGGGAATTTCTTCTATTAACCGAATAATTTGTTAAATGCATATACAAATTATCACTATTTTCCATAGAGGGTTCCACATATTTATGGGTAGCTAAACGTGCCAAACCTTCGTTGTAAACGAATATCCTTAAAGGATCAACAGATGTTATTAAAGCATAAACCCTCAAGTCAAACTTATAGCCATCTATGAGTAAAGGTTTACTAATATAGGTTTGACAAATCATACGTTCTGTAGGTGAAACATTTTTCAAATCATTTGTCAGCCATATACCTCTACCTTGAGCCCCAGCATCTGGTTTTATTATATACATTTTTTGTTTATTACGATTATTGGCATAATTTAAAGCTTCACCATAACTTTTCCATTTAAAAGTGTGTGTGAGAGAGAGAGAGTAAAATTTTAAACTTTCTCTGCATAGAATCTTTGTTCTAAGGTCTTTACTTACTCTGCTGGAAATATCCAGGTTTTGGGAAAAATCCTATAATCTTTGGGATATAATTTAAGCATACGATTTAAATTTCTTGAGAGTAAATCCTTACGACATATTTCCATCATGCCAGGAAAATGATTAATTTGTTGAAATCTTTTCATATTCTTATAGATTTCAACACCCGGCATCGAATCAGTCCACAAAATATTCCACAATTTGTTTTCTTTAACCACCTTGAAGCCTAGTATTTTGGCGATTCTACCAATAAGATTGTAGCGCGAGTTGCAAACACAAATACTGCCACGGGTAGCACTATAATTTAAGAATACATGAAATCTCTGACTTTAAAGATATTATATATAAAAACAACGATATCTGTAGAAATAAGACAAAAGTTATCACTCTGTCAGATGTAGATTAACTTTCCCTTTTCCTATGAAGATAAAATGGCTGGTTACTGGTCCCCTTTTGAGACTCTCAGAAGTTGTTATCTGCTATAAACATCAATAGCTTTTGGGTCGTTAACTGTTGTCCGAGTGTTAGTCCTGAAATGATGATTCAGATTTCGAGACTCAGTAGTTGTTATCTGTTATAAACATCAATATCTTTTAGGTCGTGACTTGTTGTCCAAGTGTTAATCTTGAAATTATTATAGATAACTATTCTCTGGAAAGTATAACAATATACTACATATTATCATCTTTTGATGATCGTGGAGTATGCATCCAATCTTAAGACTTTTAAAAAGAGTACGGAAAACGTAATTTGTCATCATGCCGATAATGTTGTTTCTGGTGGCCTCAAGTCCACGTCAATTTTAAATGAGTCAAGAAAATGAAGATTGTGTTATAATAGAGATGAAAAGGAAGCTGTAACTCATCTCCTGTCCTATTTTCCCGCTTTGGAGAATGCACGGAATCATACATAAGCTTAAGCGTTTTCTTCTCATATTGCAGATCTATCTGACCTCTGGTCTGATGGTCATTCGACTACTCGGCTATTTTATGAATTCAATTCATTTGGTATCGGACTCTGTCTTGTACAGTTTATTCTAGTGGTCTCTTTGGGGGTGCGCGTGGGGGTATTGGCTAAAAAATACAACAGAGGCATATGCCTTTAAGATGTGATTTAAGGGTTAAGCATTGGAAATGTTGAAGTACGTGTAACGTAAATCCACATCTATTTAGAAGATTGTACCATACTAAATATGAAGAGGTTGAGGTTACTGATCTTCTTTTCTATTGTCCTAATTCTCATATATTTTTATCTTGCTGATATATCTGAAAAGTCACATTGATTTATATTCCATAATATTGGTATTATTGTAATCCATGGGTAAAAAAGTTGCAAGAACTATAAACTGTAAGTCATATATCTTCTCGGCTATTCCTTGGCTTCATTTTACCTGGTAACGGACATTGTCTTGTGGCGGTTATTGCCTTAGAGAAGTGACTTTGAGACAAAGCGTTGCAAATATGTTGGTGTTAAATAAATAAGATATAGGATGGATGAAGGGGCATACGCATCTAATTCTACCCACATACCTAGAGTAAATATAATAAATGTTTTTCTCTATGAATGTATCGAATGAATTAGAAGTTTGCTGGATTGAAAGGTGATTGAATGTCTCTTCTTCGTCAATGTATGTTCAGGGTTAACCCTTTTCATACCAGACTTACCACGTTGTGTTCTCTGTAAGAGAATGCGAAAACTATCATAGGTCGTTTGTGAGATGTTCACACAAAGCACTAACTATCTTTTTTCAGTTGTTAAACATAAATCAGAATCGATCTGATCTGAATTTCGACGACCTTTTTCACAACTTACAGTGATTTGTTTACCCTGGAATCAAATTCTGGCAAAGGCAATCGAAAATCTCTAAATAATTTAAAATAATTGAAATGATCGCTTTTGTATGCTAGAAATTGGACCGCAGATTCTATTAAAATAGATAAACGATCCATTTTCTATTGAAAAAAAAAACGTTTGTGTATATAATTAGGTTTCCTAAACATCGAATAGACTTTAATATGTTATGAATTAATTGAAACTAGTGTCAAAATGTTAATAGTAATGTTTTGTCGGTATTAATAGCTTTTTATTGATAACACTTACAACAGTCAGAATTCTTCAATTTTGAGAATTTCTGAACAAGTTAATGGAGTTATTCCTTGCGAACATGTTATAAGGAATCGCAGAAAGTTATAACTTGTATCGAAAGATCTTTAAACATAATGGAAAACAGCTTGTTATGAATTTCGGGAATCTCTGAATAGTTAAGCTATCCATAAGTTATTCATGTGGAAAATTGTATATCACATGGAAGGATGTTCGTGAAAATATATGAATGTAACTAAAACTTCGCAGGTTTGTCTTAATAAGAGGTTCAGAGTTGTTTGTGATCATATTTTGTCGGTATAGACTTTTTATTTTGAACATTTAGTTCTATAATTGTACTTGAAATCGGAGATCGCTAATGAGATTAGTAGGGGTAATAACTAGTCACTGCGCAATTAAGACCTTTAGGGGTAATTGGGTCGAACACGCAGGATTTTTGTAGGTTGTGTGTGGACGAAGAAGAAATGGAAACAGTAGGGCATATCTTATGCAGCTGCCCTAGAGTAAAGAGTATGAGACTGAAATGGTTAAGTAAAAGATTCCACGAAGAACTGGGAGATGTAGCAGGATGTGACTTATTGTACAATGTAGATTTCACATCTATGTCCAAGTTCTTTTTGTATCCTTTATGTACCGTATGGTGGGTGGGATGAGGAAAAGTAGCTATAGAATAATACTCCATAAAAATCAAAGGCACACCACAGGCGGCATTGGACATTATTTTAAATCACCCCATTGAGAAATATGTTGAGAGTGTAGCGGCTAGGATCTTATTAAACTGTTTGAATCAGCTCTAGTAAAACCACTCAAGAATACTGTACGAAGTAGTTCTAACTGGAATTGAAGGAAGTACGAAGGGTATTTCTGACTATTTAGTTACGAACTTGGACTTCGAAGTGACACCTTCAATAGTGATTCCTAGTAGGGACGAGTGGATTGGGTCCGAAGTACTGTTTGAGGGGTCTTTACTGATGGATCCAATATTGAACCTGGTACAGGAGCCGGAGTTTATCTCGATGGTAACATAAGAACGTTCTATAGACTTCCGGATGAATGTAGTGTCTTCCAGGAGGTGATCTTTGCGATCTGTAAAGTCGTGGAAATCATTAAGACACACATTACTAGGGGGTCGGATTTAACGATTCATGTTGATAGTCAGGCAGCACTTAAAGCTTTATAATGTCCTTTAAGGGTAACTGGGTAACACGAAAAATTTTTGTAGGTTGTGTGAGGAAGAAGAGGAACTGGAAACAGTAGGGCATATTTTATGCAGCTGTCCCAAAGTACAGAGTCTTAGACTGAAATGGTTAGGTAGAAGATTCCACGATGAACTGGGAGATGTAGCAGGTTGTGACTTAGGCTTCATCAGGGAAATATCTTCCATTTCCACTTTCTTTCTGTAATTCTGTATGGGGGGAAATTCTTACTTTTCTCACTTTTACTCTCAATCTTACTTTTCTGTCTTCTCTCTAACATCCTTGTTCTTTATTCTTCATTAAAGGAAATCACAATGGATCCTTTGGGTCTCCGAGTGGATGTATACCTTGGGTATACAACCCTTTTAAACTAAACTAAATCCATTATGGGGGATTACTAAAACTTTTTCTCACTTTTTCTCTCTTTCCCTCTTACTTCTCTGTCTTCTCTTATATGTTCTTGTTCTCTATACTTTACTAAAGGAAATCACAATGGACCCTTTGGGACTAATGAGATTGAGAAGCAATTTCAGTTTATAGCTAAAGTGATGTTCACGTTTTGTTTTCTTCATAACAAGGTCTTTTTATAAAGGGCACTGCTATCAGTCTTACTACTTGAGTATCGTTAAGACAATTCTTTGCGATACATTAATTTCAATAGTCCGTCTTACTGTGAGTAATAAGACTAGTTTTTGGGAACTATCTAAGCATACTATGCATGAGGTTGGCACTAAGATTACAGTGAAAACAGATGGAAGTGATATCATATTTAAAGATATTTGTGATATCGATATCAATAATAAAATCTTGTTGTTGGAAACAAGAGTACCGCACTAAGATTACATTAGAAAGAGCTGGAAGTAATATCAACTAAGATTACATTAGAAAAAGTTTAAAGTGAATATGTAAAGATATTGATGTATTGTAAGCCGATAGCATTAATAAAATCTAGTTGTTGAGAACAAGAGTATCCCACTATAGAATGATTACAGCGTCTAACTGTTATTTAACTACCCAGCAAATATGTGAGGAAAAAAGTAGAATTTTCACTACAAATATCATACGTGATGTACTTCCAATTTTGAATTGAATTTAACTTTCGCCTGTCTTTGAACTACTTTCAAACTTTTTTCAGAACCAGTAAGGGCGGGTTTCTTAATACTCAGTTAAATTAGGCTTAACTTGCTGTTAGATTAAACTCGGAACAAATTTAGGCGGACTCTAACCGATGATTGTGTTTTTCAGTTATGGATTTAAGTTCAGTTAACTTTGTTAGTATTGCCAAGTTTTTACTCAAAAACATAAAGAAAGAACAGCTGTTTTTTGCAAATAATACTTTTGTAAAATGAAAAATTTAAAAAAAATGTTAAATAAACATTTAAAACAGCAATAACAAAAACAAAACAATTCAAAAAATTGCAATTTACATAAAATATTCTGTTTTTGTTCCTCCGAAATCATTGTTTTATTGTTTTTGTTAATTGTGTTTTCTCACTTATAACTTAAGTTTAATTGGCCAATAATACTCAGTTAAACTAAGATAATAAGTTACGTTACTGTTTACTGAAAAACACAAAACATATATTAAACTAGGTTTAAACAAAGAATGTAGATTATCTTTAACTGAAAAACTTGCCCTAAAACTTCGATATTTAGATGTCAAAATAAACCATATTCGTTCAATGGTTTCATTGGTTTTCCACCAAAGTTTGATGTACTTCGAATATTTTATTTATAGTGTATTTTCTTAATCACTTTCTTCACTTTTAACTGGAAATGTTTGGTTTATAAAAGCGAAAAATATGTAATCGTATTTTCGGATGTGATTAAGATATCGTCATTAAAGTATGACATCGATTAAAATGTTCTTTAATTACAAATTGATCAACGATAGAAATAAAACAAATATACATACAACGTATCCAAAAAATTTACCTAACAGACGGCATAGATTCTGTACTACCACCTTGATTTTTATTACATGGACCAGCTTGGCACTCAACTTGATAGCAAATATTATTAAAATGAATCAAACCATTTACATTTGTATTTTCATTACTTGACTTAGACGACAGCAGCTTACTATTATGTTGTGTTGAGAACTTTTCCTGTTGTAATTTTAATTTATTTTTAATTTTCAGTTTGTCTACTTTATTATCACAACATATTTTCATAGAATGTTTAGATTCATTAGCTTCATGCTCATCTTCCAAAGCTGCATTATTTGTAGCACCAGAACATTCACAAAATGCACTTTCCAATTGACATTCAACACGTTTACGTTCTTTTTCTTTGCGTAATTTATCTTTGGAAATACGACGCAGCATTTGTATGCGTTTAAAAAATTTCGATTTTTTTAAATTCATGTTAAATTTATAATTACTATAAAGTTTTAAAACAGTCTTTTGAATTCTATGATAAATTTGCAATTAGTTATTATTAACAGCAAACAAAGTAGAAGCAAACTAGTATGTTTAAAATTTATATTTTAAAGATTTTTTTTAATTAATTTTAATTTAGTAGAAAATGTTGACATTAAAAATTGAAAAAATAGGAAATATGTACAATGAAAACCCACTAAACAAATTCAATAAAAAATTGTATATTTATATATTTTATTATAAAACAAAAATATATATAGAAAAAATAGTCAATATAAAAAATAAACACAAACACTGGAATGTTAAGAAAAACAAACTTAATAAAAAAACAACAACCTCCACTTTTTACTTATTGCATAAAAGGATTGCCGCTATAATAACTATTAATTATTCTCAAAACCATTTCCATTTCAGGTCGTTGTTCGGGACGCTCGTTTATACACTGTAAACCCAAATCAATGCTACGTATACATACCATCTCTTCAGCCGGCTGTGTCAATTGCATACGTTTGTCAATTAATTCGGCCAAATTATAATTGTGCGTTTCCAATAGAGTTCGTATGGTTTTGGTTAGAAAATTACGCTTTTTATCGATGGCCCGTAGACCGGTGAATGTCTCTAAGAGTACTACACCAAAACTAAAGGTATCCACTTGTGTACTGAGACGTTTTGAATTTAAAAACTCTGGCGGTAGATAGGCTCTTGTACCGAAAACTTGCGATACTTGAACGGCTCGGTTGATGGCATTGGGTCCTTCCATGGCTAAACCAAAATCACCGATTTTTGGCTGTAAACATTGATCGAGTAATACGTTACCGGGTTTTATATCACCATGTATGAGAGGTTTATCCAAACGCAAAGAATGCAAATAGTAAATGCCGCTAAAAAATAAAAAAAATTATATTGAGTTTTCTTTTTAATTCGGACAAAAAGATAATTTTTAAAAAAATACTGGTTTTTGAGAAAATAAGACTTATTTATATTAATAGTTTTATAAAATTAAAAAAACGGTTTTTAGTTTAAAACAGTTTAAAAGTATTGGTTTTTAAATGTAAGTGTTGATTAAAGAAAATTGATTATAACAGAACAGGGTTTTGGAAAAAATACTGTTAATTCAAAAAGTATCTTTTGTTTTTGAAAAAATCTGATTTTTAAACATTGTTTAGTTCAAATACCGGTTTTTGAAAAAATACTGCCTTTTAACAAAAATACTGGTTGTTTACAGAGAAATACTCGAAATACTGTTCGCGTAATATTCAGTTTAAAGTTTATTTGCAAAAACAATGGACTTTATTGGGAAAATTGTTTTTTTTTTTTAAGAAAATACTGGTTTTGGAAATATGTTCGTTGTTTACTGATTTTTGTAAATTTTGAACAAAATTACATGTACTTAGATAAAATACTGGTTTTTGGAAAGAAATACTTGTTTTTACCAAAATATTGGCTTTTTTAAAATATATGGAAAAAATACTGTTTCTTTGGTAAAAAAAAAAGATTTTAAGGAAAATTTTGGTTTTTAGACAAATTATTTAAGAAAAAATACTGGTTTTTCAAAAATACAGCTTTTTTGCAAAAAAAATATATTTATTGCAATTTTTTGGCCAAAATACTGGTTTTTGTAAATTTTGAACAAAATTAAATGTATGTAGATAAAATACTGGTTTTATGATAGAAAAATAAATAAAATAGACATTGGCAATGCATTTTTCATAAATTTAACAGTTTAGACAAAAATACTGGTTAAAAGAAAAAATCTTGCTAAAAATTTACTTGTTTTAGAAAAAATACTGGCTTTTTGAAAATATTGCGAAAAATAAAACTAAACTTTTGCTTTTGAAAAAATTAATTGTTTTGGAAAAATACAGTTTTTTGGTAAAAATTGATTTTGGGGAAAATTTTGGTTTTAAGGCATATTTATTAAAAAAAATACTGGTTTAGAAAAAATATTGTTTTTTTTTTTTGCAAAAAATTCTATTTATTGCAAAAATTTTTTTTTTGTAAAAAAAACTGGTTTTCGTAAATATTGAACAAAATTCACGTTTTTAGATAAAATACTGGTTTTTTGATAGAAACATAAAAAATGGATATTGGCTAAAAAAAAAGTTTTTCAAAAAATACTGGTTTTTGGAAAATGTATGGAAGATATTTAGAAAAATAATAAGAAATTTTTCCTTTTGAAGAAAAAATAATTGTTTTGGAAAATACTGTTTTTTGGTAAAAATACTGGTTTTCCAAAAAATATTGGCTTTTTGAAAATATATGGAAAATATTGGGAAAAATAAAAAAATTGCTTATGAAGAAAAATTGTCTTTGAAAAATACTGTTTTTTGAAAACAATTTTGTTAAAAATACAGCTTTTTTATAGATACTGTTTTTTAAAACTACTTTTTTAAAGTATACTGTTTTTAAACATTTATTAAAAAATACTGGTTTTTGAAAAAAGGACTGAAAATTTAAAAAAAGGAAATATTAGGTTTAACATTTTTATCAAATATTTGGTAAAAAGTCCGAAGTATACTGTTTTTACATATTTATTAAAAAATACTGGTTTTTGAAAAAAAGTACTGAAAAATTAAAAAAAAATATGTATATCCTGTTTATCTACGAAAATAAACTGGATATTTCAACCAGCAACTCATCATCAGATAAATAAATCACCTCCCATCCTTTTAACTTACCGTGCTGTACCCAGACAAATATCAATTCTCTGCTGCCATGTCAACGGTTGAAACTTATTCGTATTTAATCTCTGCTCCAACGAACCACCCTTCATCAGCTGATAAACCAAACAAGGCTTATCACCTTTTATGCAATAACCATACAACGGCAAGATATTATCATGACGATATTTATGCAAATGTTTCAATTCATTTAAACTCTGTTGCAATTGTACCTTAGCACTCTCACGTCCTTCAGCGCCACGATAATCAATTTGTTTGATAGCCACATCGGTATGCTTCCAATAGCCACGAAAAACCGTACCAAAACCACCTTTACCCAAAACAAGTTTTTGATCCCAATTCTCAGTGGCTTCGGTTAGTTCTTGATAATCAATCTCCGGCATTATGCTGGTAATCTCCTGTATATTAGGCATTGAATTATTTGTTAACTGTTGACGCGACGGATGTATAGCCGAACGACTACGTTCAGATTTGATATTGTTCGAACTAGAACTCGATGTGGTATTATTATCATCTGTTGTCACAATTGTGCGTATATTGTTAGTTTCAACACCCGACGACGTGGGTGTGGGACCATTACGTATTTTAACAGAATTTTCATTATTATTCGAAAGATTTGTTTGTAGCATTTTACTAATGCGTGGTATACTAATGGGTATCATTAGTTTGTATTCGGGTGGCACATAATCCTTTATAATACGCATACCATGGAAGATTTTTAATCTAAAAAAAATAAGGAGAAAAATCTAAATATGTATAAATATCTAAAAATAATGAGAAATTACTTACTTATGGAATACACCAAATAATTCAACAATTTTATGATTATACTGTCCACCCCAAATTTTTAGCAGTTCACCGGTGGGTGAGGTGCCTGGTATTCGAATACGTCTTTTAATGGTCTAAAAGAACAAGTGGAGTGAATTGATCTGTGTAAAATGTATCAGTTGTTAATGATATTTGTTTATTTATTATACATTGTATGTTATTTTTGATATTTTTGTTGTTGTTGTAACAGCTAAAACTATACAATAATCTAATTGGGGGATTCTACATCAATGTCTAGGCCTAAAAATTGGGCTACTTTAACTTCATTCCCTGACATCCGGTTCTACGTACCGGAATGATTCGAATTATTCGGTCAAGGGCTGTCAACCCAGTAATAACAATACAACAACAACAATTGACATTTTTGTGAAATAGTTCGCTTGGAAAAACTTTTTCCTAAAAAATTACTTAAAAAACGCATGTTTCTAATTCAAAAGTAGATTTTATGAAAAAATTGGATACATTTTTGAAAAATTAAAACCTCTAACAAATAAATAAAAGTAAAGTGCGTCGAAATTAAAACAACAATCTATAAACACAATCATGAGTACTTGCGCTTTTAAAATACGAAAACAATTTTCTAAATTTAATTAATATTCCCCCAAATAAGCACACAATAATTTCCCCGCTTAAAATTTAACAAATTAAATAGCTACACATATATACAATTTTGTAAAAACAAAGAAATTATACCTATCTAAATTCATACATATTATATTCTTTTAAAAACCAACCTCTATATCATTGTCACTAAAACCCATCTTTGTAGCCATTTGCATCCAAACATCAATTTGATCACAATGTTCGCATAATTCTCTTCTCTTTGATGGTGGCAATTCGGTAATATAAGTAATGGTGGGGGTTTTTGCGGAACCAGTTATCCCGTTTGATACCGGATTACTAGACGACATCTTGCCGATGTTGTTGATAAAGGAGATGGAATATTTACAATTGTTGTTTTTAACTTGAATTCAACTGACTCATCTGTTGCAGCGAATACACAGTGAATAAAAAAAAGAACTAAATTGCAATTAACATGCAAATTAGTGTTTATCTTTTTTTAATTACGATGCCGCAAAAATTGTTGTTTATACAGTGTATTTAGTTTGATACTTAATCAAAATGTAGATAAATAGCCTACAGTATTATCTAATTGGAATTATTAGTTGTTGTGAATTTTAACTAAATACTGCAACACAACTTTCCCCAAAATTTTTGTAAATAAACTAAACAATGCTTAAGTATATAGGTGTATGCACAAGTTGAGCTGATAATTTCTTAATGCTTTTGTTGTATGATCTTGTCAATTCTAAATGTCAAACTTAATACTAAAAAAATGATAATTCGCTTTTATACTATACGGTGCAGCCACCTTATCATAATACTTTCTATGTGCTTTTCTTTATAAAGTTACCATATTTTTTAGTATATAGTTTTTGTTCTCTAATGCTGCCAATTTATTTGCAGAAAACGGTACAAGAATTTTTATATAAAACCACAATAAAAGGCAAACAATTATAGCATTAATATAAATTATTACTTTTATCTCAAAAATAAATATTTGATACATAAATAACTTCCAGCTAAATTTAGTTTAAAAATAATACTAATTTTCCAAACACTTCCCAAACAGCTGGTCTCTCATCTCTCTGCAGCAGCTGTCAACAATACTTTGAGTGATGTGTCAACTCTTGTTATTTTTTTTGCGATTAAAAACTTAAAAGAATTCTCAAAGAATTTTTACGAAATAATAACAAATCTTTCGCTAATTGTTTACAATAAATAAGTAATGTGTAATTAACTTTAATAAATATATTAAAAACTTAACTATTTGCCTTTAAATAAACGTAAAACCTACATAATGAAACAAACGACTTCACCCACACCCTCGGTGGTGTCCAGTTATACAGCGTCTCGAGGTCAATCACCATTGCCACCACCAGCCAATGCTCGCAAAGATTGTCTTTCAGCCACCACAAAAAGCTACAAATATCTAAGACGTCTATTAAAGTTTAATCAAATGGACTTTGAGTTTGCTCTGTGGCAAATGATCTATTTGTTTATAGCACCACAAAAAGTTTATAGGAATTTTAATTATAGAAAACGTAAGTTGTAAAAGTTATTGTTATTGTGAAAATTAAAAAAAATTCTCTTGTTTTTGGTTTGCTATAGAAACAAAATCACAATTTGCTAGAGATGACCCTGCCTTTTTAGTATTGTTAGTTGTATGCTTATGTGGTAAGTTTTATAAAGTATTATTTAATGGATTTTTAAATTCCACTATCTCTCTATTACTTACAGTAACCTCGTTAGGCTTTGCCTGGGTTTTGGGCTTAAACATCTGGCAAAGTATATCGTTTATATTCTATGTGGTTTTTGTCGATTGCATATTTGCCGGCATTGTGGTGGCCACTTTTCTTTGGTTGGTTACGAATCGCTATTTGAGAACGAGTAATCTGGAGCCCGATATTGAGTGGGGTTATTCCTTTGATGTGCATTTGAATGCCTTCTTCCCGCCCTTAATGCTGTTACATTTCCTGCAGCTATTCTTCTACAATTGGTTGATCAGTCAGCCCTGGTTTATTTCACGTCTATTGGGTAATACGTTCTGGTTGTTGGGTTTGAGCTATTATGTTTACATCTCATTTTTGGGTTACAATTGTAAGTTTTTTTGATTTGTTTAAAAATTTAACAATTTTTAATAATGGATTTTTTTCTTCGTTACTTAGGTATACCCCATCTTAAGAATACACGTTTAATTCTCATTCCTTTGCCCATTATATTTTTATTATATTTAATCACTTTAATTATTAGTTGGAATGTAACTATATCCTTTATGGATTTCTATAAGTATCGTGTGTATTAGTTTTTTTAAGCGCGAGTAGAATTTTTAAGAAATATTTAAAATCATTTTTCTGTACTGTACCATTAGACTTTCATAACTAATTGTGCATTAAAATTGTAAAATAAAGCGATTTTATTTAATCAAAATATTTAACGTTATTGTGATTTATGTATTTAAATTGTTCAAATAATGCAATATTTCTTAACAAAAATCGAATAAAAACTAAAGATCAAATCTGAAATATCTTCCTTATTAAATGCATTTAGTGCAATGCTAAATCATGCGCTAGTTTTTGTTCACTTATAACCAATAATATTTAAGTTTTCTCTCAATT
The DNA here is from genome assembly GCF_022045245.1 of Lucilia cuprina. Lineage (NCBI taxonomy): Eukaryota > Metazoa > Arthropoda > Insecta > Diptera > Calliphoridae > Lucilia > Lucilia cuprina. The sequence continues at coordinate 75,191,101 of NC_060952.1, forward strand.
ATTTAAATTGTTTTTTAATTGAAATATCCCTCCTGTTTACCAGAATTTTTTTTAATTCCTTTGTCAATTGAAATCTGCCTCTAGTTAACTATAAAATCCTATATGGAAACTTTATTTTTTAACAACTTTTAGTTTAAAACAAATTGAATTTAACATTAATTCCTTTTTAGTTTAAGCTAATTTTGTTGGCTTAACAAAAGACCTCTTACGTTTGTTCTTCTTGCGCTGCAGTTCCATTTGATGCAACTGTGAGTAAACTTCAGCAAATATTTCCTTTTGCTCATCCTCTGGTATAGTGGCTCTATATTGTTTCATTAAGTCGTATTTCTCCCAAGGTTTCTCATGTGCCAATGCTTTGCGTCTATTCTTTTCATTAATATATTCGTCGATATTTGAAACTCCCTTAAGATTTTGTCTTTCCCATCTTTCCAACCAGGGACGAGGACGCAAACGTACTTGCACATCATTAATGGGTACAGCGGTACCTTCTTCTATTATTTCAGGTTCCATATTAACATCGAAGGTGCTGTATTCGGGTAAAGCATCGCGTAAATACAGTAAATGATCATCTAGACGTTTTTCCAAGCGTAATACTTCAATTTTTTGTATAGAAGGATCATACATTTCATACATAACTTCAACGCCTTGTTCGTCAATGACATTACGTAAAATGAAACGAGCTCTGAGGCCACAACGTTCACGCAATATACAAATGCCTGTAAAATATCAAAACGAAATAATCCAATAAAAAATTTAAACCTTTCAATAACTCACCTACAAAACGACTAACTTTGCCGGCCGCATGAGGATCTGTGCTAGTCACAGCCATTATGGAACCAACATAGAATTCGGGTATTTCTATTTGGGTACGTCTATCGATCATATCCAGTCTTTCCAGTTTTTCTCTAACCGGATTACGCCATTCTACTTTGGGATCGGGCAGAAATTCAGGATATATAAAACGATAAGTAGGCGGTGCAATGGGCTTTCTATGCTCAGGTGTATTTAGGTTTGTTGTTGAAGATTTTGTAGTATTACCGGTAAATTGTTCCTTTGGTTGGGGTTTCGTAGAGAACGTGACTAGTTTGGAAGAGATGGACTAGAGTTGTGTTGTAACAATTTATTTTCCATTTAAACTTACCAATTCTTTTAAATGTTGTTGGTTTCAACAGTTGTGGGTTTATTAAACGGGCCGGCGTTAACATTTTGTTATTTTTAATTCAATTTATTTTAGAATTCTAATTTGAAAAATATATCGAGCAGATAGAAAATTATTGTGAAGGAATCGTAATAACCTGCTGTTTAGAGAACTGCGCCGACAAAAATTAATAACGGCGTCAACTGACACTAAAAATGAAGTCGGCGAAATAAATCGACCACAAGCCGGCTAAGTTTAGGAGCTGTTTTTAAAATTTTCTACGATATTGAATAGATGATCCAAACAAAATTTCCAAGGAATATATTTTTAAAAAAGAAACGAGATTTTAATAGTTTTTATATAAAATGGGGATTTAAAATGACTTAAAAATTTAAAAGAAAAATAACTCCATATTTAACAATAAAACATGACAAAACCTTAAAAGTTAGTGCACAAATGTCAAGTTAAACTGATACCTTTGGATCAGGATCGTTCCCTATCAATTTAAAATATCCCTTATTGGACGTATTTTATTATAAAGTTATTAAAAAAAGTAGTTATATAAAACATCTTCATGAACACCGGTAACCCTTATAATAAACAATCTACATTCTTAAAACATCAGGCAACCCTTTTTTTAATCAAGATTTTTTCTCAACAACAAAGATTTTTCTTACTCACCACCAAATGGGCATAATTACACCACTAATTGTTGTCGTTGTCATTTTATGTGCATTAAGATTTTGCAAAAAACATAGAGAAAATACTGAAGAAGCAACTCCCTTTGAAGTGCCGGATAAAAGACAAAATACAGCAGCCAGACGCAAATATTCTGAAAGCGAAAATCATAGAATTAACATTAATGAAAGAAAATTGATAGAGCAAAGAAACAAACGTAAAAATTCTTAAAATGATTGAAAGTAAGTATTACTAACAGTTCTATTGAACAAAAATGTCATAAAAACTCTTAAAATTTGTTAAATATTCACAGAACCAGTTCACCCAAAAGCCCATCTTGGTAGCGCCATAATATCTTGCATTCTAAGTTTAGTTATTTACGGCACTCTACGCTTCTATGCCGAATGGTTTACATCCACTCAATTGACTACAATATTTGGTGGTTTTGTTAGCTCTTGGCTTTTTTTATTTAGTTTAACCTCTTTGTCGAATGTAGAAATGTTAGTGTTTGGTGATGATTTTGCCTCAAAATGTATACCCGAAATACTAATATGTTTAATAATGTCTGTCCTGGCAGCTGGTGTAGTACATCGAGTGTGTGCTACCACCTGGTAAGTATTGCGGAAATGTTTGTTAACAAAAAAAATGTGTTTTTATGAAAAATTTTTGTGATTTTAGCATTTTATTTTCAATTTTGGCCTTATACTTTGTGGATCGTATTTCCAATGATTGTTATCATAAGTCTACCATTGCTCCGGAGGCTATACATCCACGCAAAGGTGGCGGCAAGAAAAATAAATAAAATTTGTATCTCTTAAATCTTTAATCTATGGATTATTTAAAAAAAAAATCGAATATATTTTTCTTTTATATTTACTACTAGTATTAACTATACATATGTATATGCATTTTAAAAAGCATCAACAGATCTTTTTAGAATAAAAAATTATGTACTTCTAATTATTAAAGCTTTAGTTTATTTCGCAAATAGTTTATTTGTAGTAATGAATAAAATTAAATAAACTAAAATACTTTAAACTTAAAGTTACAATTAACTTTTTTTTTGTAAAATTTTAACAATTTTAGTATTAATTTAATACTTATGCCTTAATAGAATTACCTATAAAGTCCATTTCATCGGGCTTTTGTCTTGGATGTCAGTACAGATCCCAAGTCAATGATTCGAGTTACTATGTAAGCATCGAATCGAGTTATCAATTAAATACGCAGATTTTAAAAAGCAATTAATAAATATTCTTTTTTTTATGTTTAACTCTACGTTTTTTTATTATTTTAAAATACTTAATTCGATAACAAACGATTAACTTTAATATACATATATTTAAGAGTAGTGTAAATAAAATAAATCATATTTGTTTAAAATAACCTTTTATAGGAGATATATAGATAAATTTACGAAACCAAAGTAAAAAAAAAAAAAATAGAACTGTCCTGTAAGTAGTAGTGTCTCTTCCACTCCTTTATAGTTGTATATATAGTAAATAGATTAACTGAATTTCCATTGAAATTAAGAAAAAATAAAAGAGATTTGCCATCACATTAACATCTTCGACTTGGGCATTTTGATTACAAATTGCAAACAAAACATCTAATGATTTGTACGCTTATTTATGATGAGGTCAACAAAAATTAGGTATTTTAATTGCTGGCAGTTAATAAGGGCGTGGTGGTGGCATTGGCATCATGGGTCCCATAGGATATGGTACACCACTACCGCTGCCGTAAGGTGGACGAGGTGCTGGATAAAAACCACTTGATGGTATGTTACTATAGGCTGGTCCAATACCGGGCATATTACGTGCTGCTGGATTTGGTCCAGTTTGAGCTTGACGTCTCATTAGTTCTTGCATTTTCTCAGCCTTTAGTTTGCGTAAATGCATTACCTTGCGTGCGGGCAAGAATTCTTCCAGAAAAGCTTCAACAGTGATTTCGTTGTCTGTGAATTTTTTAACTATAGCCTCAGAGTTCTCTTCACTTTCAGCGGCTGCCGTCTGTAGCAGTGCCAAGGCAGTTTCTTGACTTACACCACCCGATTTCTCCTTTATAAGGGCTAATTTTTCCTGTACCGCTTCACAACATTGTTTGCCTTCCTCATTAAGTTCAGCAACTTTTCCCTTTAATTCAATTATAAGTGGTTCCTTTTCTATATTACGTTCCGCTTTCGAACGATTTTCTGTGAACAGACTGTCTTTTTGGGCCTTTAAAATTTCCAAAACTGCGTCAATCTTTTCATCGAGTTTTTCATCGTTGTTTAGTAGATCTTTTAGTTCATCTGTGGATAAGGGGTTTATGGAGTGTTGTAATTGATTTAAATATTCCTGATACATGGTCGATCTGCTCTATATAAAATCAAATTTTTTAAATTTTTTTCAATAATATCTTAAATATTTAGCTGTTTTGTCTTTTCTTTTGTTAAATTTGACTGAGAGACACACAATTTAGGTATGAGAGCGTAGTAAAGAATAATGAGTAATTGTTTTGAAAAACAAAAATAAACAAGAAAAAGTTGCCAGATGTTAAGATATCAAAAGCAGTGAAATAAAGTGAAAAAATTATTAAAGTAAAAAACAAATAATCTACAAACAAAATATTATGGCATTTTAAGCAATAATAAACAAATTAACTACAATTAAATATGATCTAAAATAACTCAATGTTTATTATTGCAACAGTAGGGCAACATTTTTAAATTTCTCACAGTATGGCTCCCTCAAATAGACTTGCTTTCTAAAAAAATTGTGTTTTGTTACATATAACAGTTAATTTTAATGTTTTGTAATGTTAAATTTGGTTTAAAAATCTTTTTTAACACATAATTATTATTAATTTTATTAAAATAACAATTTATTTTTGAAAAACTATAAATATTTTTTACATATTTCCTTAGATAAAATATCTTACCAAAAGTTTCCTTAATATACAAGTTTATTAATGTTAGCTGCAGTTTGTGACCACACATGATTCCAAAAATCGCGATGGTCACAGTGTCGGTTATTACCAGACCTTCCTTCTTTCGAAATCTTCGAGAGTTTTGCATTTCTCACTCGCTTTGGTTTAGTGCAAGGCGAATTCACATAAGGTGGTGTTCTAGGCGAATAGATTATAATGCCATGTCTATATTAGATAAATATTTATTATGCTAATCGTCGAATTGTTATCATGATAAAATATTAGCAGATGCAGACATCATTTATTAGCGTTATAACGTTGTTATTACAGTGTTGTCTAAACAATTGTTTAGACAACGTTGTCTATATGGAGTTTGACAGTGTCGGTTTTGAGAGAGATTTTTTATATGAAGCTTGACATGCTTAAAAGCATCTAAAAAACGATCAGCAGTTGAGACGATTTCATCTTATTTGTTTCGCCATGGTGGTGTTATTCAATCAATTCTTAATTCGGCTGATTTATTTAGTTGTCAAATTTTGTTATTGTTTACATTTATATACACATTTCCGTTAAAACAGATAATATGAATAAAATTAATTAAATATCAACAAATTACATACATGTTTACATGTTTACTTCTCAACAAAAAGTTTTATATAATTTCAAGCACAAATATACTAAAGATTTGCAAATTAATCTGCTGAAATAGAAATTTTTGTTTGTAAATCTTGAGAATTCGACTTGATTCCCTGTTTTTCTAAGATCGTCTTGAACACGCCAAGATATACAATTATAACCAAGATATTATTAATATAAGGTAGTATCGTTTAATTACTATGATTATAAGATATATTAATAATAAAATAAATAATACTCAGAAAAACTGTCAGTAAGCAAATTTTCAAATTATAGCTAAACTATATATTACGATATAAAACGTGTGACACTGCCCAAAAGCTAACTTTTTAATTAATAATTTTGTAAAATTTTTAAATAATTATATATATATATATATTTTAAATAAATCCTTGGTGCTGCCATATCCTATCTTCTCTATGAAAGTGCCAATAGTAGTGAAGTTAGCTGCAATTCGTGACCGGCCATAATTCCATAAATTACGTAGGTCGTGCAGTCCAGTTTGTTTGCCTAAAATCTTTGATACAAATGCTTGATGTCATGGCATTATATGATTTCTCTATTTTTTGTTTTATTTATTTAATATAATAATCATAAAGTATAATACTAATATTAATATTATGAAAAATAACAATTTATTCATGGTGCTGCCATATCTAACGAAATATTTCTTCTGTAAACAAGTGGCAATAGTAGTGAAGTTGGCTGCAGTTCATGACCGGCCATGATTCCAAAAATCACAAAAAAAAATGGCCGGACTTTTATGCTTCGACAAAAAATGGAGTCATGTCGTTGTGCAAAATTAATTAAAAATTTTCAATAAAATACCCTAAATTAAGTGCAAAAAAAGTGTTAAAACTCAAGTTAAAGTCTAAAGCGAAAACCTCAAACTGATTTCCCACAAAAAATTGTGTAATTTTGACGTAAAATTTACATTTGAAAAAAGGCAACGAAAAAATTTTTCTTCATTCGCACAGACTGCATACAAGCAAAAAATTTTTTATTCGTGTCCCGAAATCGAAGCGTAGCTAGTTGTGGTAGTAAAGTAGATGAAGAGTTGTTTGCTGGTGCTATAAAGCTTAAATCTTAAATCCGCAAACGGTTCGTGTAAATTTTCATTAATATACAGATATAAAAAAAGGAAAAGAAAAAAATCTATTAAAAACCGTGGAAATTTTTGTAAAAATTGTGTAACTATACAAAACAAAAATAAGAAAAAAAAGTATGATAATGCTGAAAATTGTGTATGTTAATTGTGCATTGAGAAAATTGTATATTGACGACGATTAGAAGAAAACAATTGTAGAAATTTTAAAAGATAAAACAACAATTTTATATTTTTGTGGTATGTGCATTGAATTATGATCATTTAATGATCTAAATTGCAAGATTTGAGGCAAATTTTAGAAAGAAAATTAAAAAAGCAAAAAAACGTATTGAATAATTGCATGTATCCATAAATTTGTGTATATTATTTGTCTGTAAATCACTCGTCGTCATTCCTTGCCTCCTTTTGAACGTCATCGCCACCTCCAACCAACTAGGCTGCCAACCAGCCAGCCAGCCAAACCAACAAACAGTATTGGTGCCACAGTTTTGTCGTCGTTAGTTTTTTCAGATACATCGGCAGAAATCACAGTTCTTCTGGAAAACCATCATACAGAAGAAGCTATAACAAAAAAAACATCATTGGTTGCCACACCAAATGTTTGCATAAATAAAAAAAATGAAATTAAAATCTATAATTATTATATTAATGACAATTAGTTTTTAATGCTGAAAATTAAAATTATATCTTACTCTAATTGAGCATTGGAAAAGAAATTAAATTGTAAAAAAAGAAAGAAAAAAAATTAAGCGGCCGCGAAACAAGTTTTTTTTCTGTTGTCTTTTCTGTTCATTTTCAACAACAACAACAATAACGTGAAATCGGCATTAAAATTTGTAATAGATTATAGTGAAAAACAAAAACAACAATACTATTAATTCTCTACTCTTTGTGCTCTTTATTTTACAGTTCTCTTATCATACTCTATAGCTATCCTTTTCTATGCTATAAGAAAGTTATATGTCAACATGAAGAAGACATCTATACTAACAAACGTGGGTAGTGTGCAAAAAAAGTAAGGAAAAAAAAAACAAAAAAGAAAAACAAATTGAAAAGAAAACAAAACAAAAAAAGAAATACCACAAAAACCAACAACGAATTAAAAAGTGAAGAAAGAAATAAAGAAAAAAACGACAAATAAAAGAAATTTTTTCAAATATAAATATAAAACAAATAAAAGTTAAATAAATTAAATCAAATTAACCTTTCCATTGAAATATTCTGTGTGTGTGTAGATTTGTAAAAATAAATTGCATGTGGTCGTCATCGTCGTCTTTTATAAATCACACTCTTTTGCTGAGCAACGAATGTATGTATTCATTCGTAACTGATGTCGAGTTTTTTTAATCACAATTTACAGTGATGATCTAAATGTGTAAGTATTCCAAGTTTTTTTTTACTTTTAACTCATATTAATATGGGAATTATTATTATTCTTCTTCGCCATAGAATTGCTGCTGTTTTTGCAAAACGAAACATTTTTGTATTAGTCGGGTTTTTATTTTTTTGTTATTCTTACGATAGATATTATTGTTCGTAGTAATTCGTTTAATTCTACAGTACTTTGAATGTGTGAAATCTTTAGTTCTTGGGAATATTGTGAAAATCATAATTGGTTTAGTATTTTTTATGAAGTTTAAGAGCGAATTCACTCTATAGTAAGTCACCAATGTTACAAAGTGTACTATAGATAATAATAAAAGCTTTATATAACATATGAACTTTCTCTTTCTACTGGCACATCACAGATCCACATATTGATCGTTTTGTCAATAAGACTCTAAATATTATCCTCTCTAGTCAGAATCCAATTTAATTTGGTGGATGAATGAATGTGTGTCTGAAATTGGGCCGATTCATTCCAGTGATATCATGTTAAAGGAAATAATGCAAAATATCCTCTGTCATGTTCATGTAGTGCAACACTGCCTAAGTTGGAAAAGTTTCAGAGTTATATTTAGTATTGATATAAAATAGTTTTTCTACCAAATGTAGTAGACTAACGTTCTCCCGACAATCAGTTCTTTACACCAGAACGACTCGGAGTTCAACGACCAAGGATTGTCAACCTAGCCACACTGACTTTATACGTCTCGCTGGTACAATAACAACAGCAACTGTCAAATAACTTACTGCAATAGTTCTTTCCTTTTTGTCTAATGTCTCCGATCATTCCGAAGCAAAGATCCAATTGTCAAAGATCATAATTGTCTGACTAATCTGTATTCATGTTTGTCATTAGAGAAAGTTCTTTTTTGACCAAGAATATGGTAACAGTGTACTGAACTAACTATCTCTTCCTAATCAAAAATTGATTTCCAAAACAATGGATTTATAGAACCGAAGTTATCTATGTTAACTATTGAAATTTGACAATATTCTATAACTAGATTCTTAAGAAAATAAATGCTTGTTAAATAAAGTACGAGTAACCCGCTTTTAACTGAAATTTAAAACATATTCAAACTGTATTCTATTCGTACAATAAGTATAATATAAAACCACTTTAAAATCTAAAAGATGATTCATTTACTTTCACTCGTAATGGTATTCTATTAATGATCAAATAGAAAACCTGATTCCAACCATAATTAGAAGAAGTTTCTTGCTTCGATTAAAATAAACAAATCTTGCTTTTCCCTTTAAAGTCAATTTTATAATTAGTATTTTGCATTATATTGTTCTGTTCCTCTGGAATCTTAATATATTCTGGAATGTATACAGAATTCCATTCCGATCGAAATTAAGATTATCTTTCCTAATTTTGTTTCTAAAATGATAAATGAAAACTTTTCAAAATAACATCACTTTACATTTTCAACGTGAAATTGTTTAAAGTTATTACTAGAAGTTTTTATCGATTTATTTACAAGTTAAATTCTATTTACGATCGGAAAGGAATTCTGTGACAGGCGTGATAATCTACATAGTTTGCCACAACCGCTCGTCTATCGAATTAAACTGTATTTATCTAATTAAATTACATTGGTGTAGCCATCTCTCTACCCATTATGAGGCTGAATCTAATTTTGCAATTAATATAGTATTCCTAAGTTGCTGCTCTGATCGAGATAATGTTTGAAACGACAGATGCCAAGGACTTTAAGAGTTTAAGTTTGGAAAAAAGTCCTGTAAATTAACCCAGAGACGGAGCTTTGGAAATTGATTTAAAAGATTTTTAAATTTAACAATTTTGCTTTATCTTTCGTCCGATTTTTAAATTAATTGTTGTAATAATTGATCGATTTTACAAAAAAATATCAACAAAGTTTTAGGATATTTAAAATATTTCTCTTATTTAGCAACGACATCGATTGTGAATTGAACAATGATATTTTAATTTGTCTGGTTTAATTTTTCAAATCCCTTGATATCGTTAAAAGATATTTGAAAAAAAATTAATTTTATAAAACAATTAAAAACTTTTTCTCTAATCGACTCTTGGATTATGTCAGTTTAAATATACCATTTACAGATAACATTTTAGTATTAAAAAACGTTCGATACTGTTGAAAAGTTCTAATTAGATTTATATTCAACCAGAATAGGATAGGCTTTTGAATTTTGAATATAATATTTCCAGAACAACTAAGAATTTAAATAAAAGAAAAATGTACATATTTCATCTTTTATCTGTTTTTACAATAATTTATCTTTATAATTTAAGAAAAAAATTCTTTAAAAAAATTCCAATTGCATTTTCATTACAAATTACACTGCAATAAAATGTTTAGTCTTTCACCGAAAAGAAAAAACCTACTACCTTTTACATACAACACTGAGTTACATTTGCTTGTTGTTAATAACGAAAATACAGAGAATATAAAGTAAAACGAATAAATGATGGGAGAAACATATAAACGAGAGAGAAGATAGAAATGACAGACTACTGACGGTTTTTGCTGCTGCAGCAGCAGCAAGTAAAAGAGTTTCATTTGAGTAATCTAAAGTAAAAAGTCCGGGAATAGTACTTTTTTCAAAGCGCTGTGTTTTGTTTTTTAAATATTTTATAATAAATTATTAAATAAATAAAAATAAAACGTGTTAAAAATCACAATAAATAGTGAAAATTAAAAAAAATGTTAATTTTTAGTTAAATCTAAAAAAAAATTCTTGTATAAATAAAATCCTTTTAATTTTTTTTTGTTATTTTTTTTCGCGTTGCACAAATATTAAATGCCAGAAGCTCCTCAATTTAGCAGTTGTATGTATGTAAGTACGTATCCATTATTAGTGAGAAATCATCAAATAAAATATAATTACAAACATACATACAAATGTACATATACAATATCTATATGGAAGAGGGAATGTCACAGCCATACTATACGAAAGTGTAATGTGTCGGTTTGTGTTTTAAATGTTTGTTTGAAAACAATGAATGTGTGACAGAGTCAGCCAGTTGGTACGTTAAATAGTTGGTTCTGCTACTGCTGCTGCTGCTGTTGTGTATTAATCGTGTTTTCGTGCTGTATTCTTCGTATGTTCGTTTTGTTTTTGTGATGTTGTTATACGTCTGTCTTTTAGTCGGTTGGTCGTTTTGTTGTTAAGTTGTGTGTGTGTGTGTTTGTTGAATTTATTTTCTGTTTTCTTTTTCTTGCTACATCTTTCGTTGTTTTCATTGTACAATTTCGTTTCAATATTTCGTTGTCAGTTTTCGATTTGTTTGTCGTTTACCACCTCTGTTCGTTCGTTCGTTCGTTAGATGAGATGTACATAGAAGAGTATATTTGATTACGTTGCCTTTACGTTAATGGGATTTGAGAAGAGTAGAAAGTGAGTGAATGTGGTGTAAAGCAGCATGTTGTTTGTGTAATTTTTTTTGTTTATTCGTTTTTAATGTTATATATCGTATGCATTTTTATTTTTAATTCATTTTAATGTAAAAGTTATGTTAAGTTTTAGTGTTTTGTTGTTGTTTTTCTATGTTTATAATTTGTTGGAATTTGTTTGTTTGCTGGGTTTAGTTGAATATATTTTATTGTAGTTGTAATTAATTTATTTTTTACTTTTTTGTTGTTTTTGTTTTTCAGTCTCTATACTTATTTTTTCCCCCTTTTGCTATTCGCTTCTATAACTTTTGCTCTATTCTCTATTTTGCAAATTCTTTTATTTCTATGTTAGCTTTGTCGTTCGTTGTCAATTGCTGATTTTTTTGTGCAGGTTTTGTTGTTGTTTCCTTTTGCTAGTTTTTTTTTTTTTACAATAATTCTTTTGTGGTTCATGGTTTTGCTATTTTATTTTTAATTTTTTTGTTTTAGCTTTTTGCAATTTTCTATTGCAATTTGTTATACTCAATACCAATATAAAGGGGAGGAGGTTGGTTTAGTATTAATGCATCATAAAAAAGGTGCAACGCCACAAGGTGGCTATAAGGTCCATTTTGATATCCTTTGTAGAGAGTCTAGAACCGAAAATAGTGAAACAAAAACATTATAAAAATGAGAATAAAGGAATGGGAATAAGTCGATTCCAAGGATTTTCAATCTATAAGTTTTAGCGAATAAGTTCCCCATGAAGAGGATCTGAATCTGGCTGTAAAACCTGTCGGAGATAAAACCTAATATGGTTGAGTAAATCAATTTCCCTCAGTTTGTTATGGAACCAATTTCCCCGACATTTCAAAAGTTGTCTGCATATTTAGAAATCGCCTTCTAATTGACTATATCCTAATCTACAATTCTTACCTAACCTATATCTAATGCCCATACTTGGGCTCGTTTAATATATGATTTATGACTGTCCATTAACGCATTAAGAGTTGTTGCTACTTTTAGTCCGATTTTTATCCTTTAAAATGATTCCTATTTGTTTGGCTGATAGGGTCACACCTAAGTTATATAATCTTTCCAAATTTGACCATCCGAGGATGGTATTTTGTTTAATTTATCTCTATAACTTTCCATTTATTGCATTAGAACTAGAACTTTATCTAACTTTACTTGTAATAACCTTACAATAATGTAAATTATAAATTCATGTATTTTTCAGATAACACTCAACTAAAGTTGCAGCGGAGAGAAGGAGGTTTTTCTCAATATTTCTTATTATTTTAAGCTGCAACTAAAAACGGAGACCAATTAATTAGAATTGAGTTAAACAAGTAATGAATGAGAAAATAAAATCACCCTCAGGGCAGGGTGGTGCTGGATCCGGTGCGGGTTCAGCAGCAGGCGGCACAACAACAGCTACAACGGCCAATAGTGCAGGAGGAGGAGGATCGGGAGCGGGAACGGGTGGTGGAGGTGGTGGTGGTAATAATAGCGGTGCGACGGGTGGCAATTTACCAGGAGCTCCCAACACATCAGCAGCCGGGGGACCAGGTATAGGTGCTCCACCAACACCAAATAATGGCAGTGATACAACGGCACAAATGCCAACACATCCTTATGGACCACCCGGTGGTGGTTCTGCAGGTGATTCAGTAATGTCACACTATCACATGCATCAACAGCCACCACATCCACAACATATGCCACCACATCAACAGCCAGGCGGCCCAGGAGTACCACCACCACCGCCCTCTGGTGAACATCCCGGTAAAGAGGGTATTGATTATGGTCAAAGTCCCTTGGGTGGTCCACCACCACCACTACCCGGTGGCCATCATCCTATGTATGGACGTTATCATCATACAGATCCCAGCATGGATCCTTATCGTTATGGCCACTCGCCTATGCAACAACCACCACCAGGTGGTAAACCACAACAATCTGCACCTGGTGGTGGTCCCGGCGGTATTGGCTCACCGAGTCGTCCACCACCCCAAAGGTATATACCCGGTCAACCGCCACAAGGTCCCACACCGACCCTAAATTCATTGTTGCAATCATCGCATCCACCACCTCCTCCCCAACATAGGTATACGAATAGTTATGATCCCCAGCAACCGCCGCCACCACCACAACAACAGCCGCCACCTCAACAATCACAAGCACCTACACAGCCGGGTGCTGGAGGACCACAGCCTCCAGGCGGTCCAACACAAAGTGGTCCACCAGGACCACCTCAACATGGTGGACCACCACCGCCACATCAGTCGCCGTATGGTGGTCAACAGAGTGGTTGGGCACCACCACCCAGACCTTATAGTCCACAGTTGGGACCTTCACAGCAGTATAGAACACCACCACCGGTAAGTTTACTTTTTAATTTTTTTTTTAACTTTTAAACATTCTAAATGTCTGCTAAGTCAACAATTAAGAAAAAGAGATTTTTCTTTTGAATAACTTATTGAATATAACAAAAACAATAACTAAACACACAATATGGTCATAAACACATTAACAAGGGCAGCAAAAACAAAAAATAATAAAATTCAAAGAAATCAAAGTGTTTAATGTTCCTACCCTATCACAACAATTTATTTATTTTATAATGTGACGTCACAATTATACCGTTAAACCATTAAGAAAGGTTAATAAACTGAAATATACAAACATACAAAAAAAAAACCAACAACAACAAACAAAATATTGAATGATTTCAAAAAACAACAGAACAGCAAATTGGTTGTTTGTATGCAAGTGTTTACTGATGATGATTCTGTATGTAGAAATATAAACAAACACCCAAACTTACCTCTTCATCAACATCATCACAAACACACACATTCATATCAATGTTATTCTTTTTTTTTTTTGCTTCTTCTGATACTCTCATTGTTTGACGTCTCCAATAATAATAATAATAATAATAATAACAACTAGAGATGTCTGTATATTATATTCACATACTAAATGTGCACATATAATTTAAATATACACACGTACTTATTTATGTATGTACATGTATGTACATAAATGTAAATTGGTTAATCGCAAACAGCACTATAACATGCTAAAAAATTCATTCAAAACAATAATAAAAAAAGAAATACATACTTATATGTTTTTATATGAATGTATGTATGTAGGTTTATACAAAAAATGAATAAGAAAACAGCTGATATAAACAGACCGTTTATTTTGTCAAGCTAAAGTGGTAAAATAAAGAAATAATATATAAAAAAATTGTGCATAAAAATAAATACTTACGAGTTCAGACTGAAAAAGTGCCAACTGTGAACAATAGTGTATAAATAGTTCTGGTGGTACTGGTGGTACTATTAAGTATTCTTGCAGCATCATAACAAGTGAGAAAAGTATTACACGTGATTTTAAAGCCCACTTCTTCATTAATTTTCAAATCAAGTACATTGAAACTTAATAGAAACCATCGAACCCTCGAGGTCAGGTGCATTTCTTTGTTGATGTTAAAGAAATGCACCTTGGTCTGGTCTACATTTATGTACATGTTAATGCTGAAGAGTCTTAGTATGATAGCTATTGAATATCTTATTCAATTACTTCAACTCATGACTCGTTATTTAGGGAATCCAACAAAATTGCTTCAACTCATAGATCATCAATTGAAGATTCCCAATGTAGCTCTAGCTACTAGGTATCAACGAGCATGCATTGATAACATCCATTCAATAGAGAAGTTTTTAAACGGATGTAGATATTAGGAGAGACCCTGTCTCTTTGTGCTTATCATCTGCTTTTTCATTCAAAACGCTTCATAAGGAACCAGTTTTTTCTATCATAACATGCTATTCCGATGGACTTTGGATGCTTGTGTAGAAGTGATTAAAAATGTTTCAATTAGGCTGCTTCAGTACTGATCTCTTTCCTAAGCGATATTCTGAGTAAAGGTTTAAACCCGTATGAGGATTTTAGCAGAAACTTAGTCAGCTATTCTGCATTTCGATTACGTTTATGCATTCAGTTACGCAACGATCGAAAAAAGGTGTTCCAACATAAAACTGAATCGTAAGAAAACTAAGAAGCAATATCATTGTGTATTCTGCGTTACGATCGTACCTATGTTTTTATAAGTTGTTGTTTATGTGAAGAGTCGAATCGAAATGCAGAATACAAAAGTTGATAAACGGAGAAAATTTCGATTCGAATTGAAATATAGAATATATTTCAATTCGAATCGAATTTTGGCTTTGCATTTACCATCTTAATCGTTTATTTTACAAATTTTCCTCTTATAACTATGGACTTCCTATGGACTTTCCACGCTTTAGCCATGACATCTACTAGATTTTATCCTTTGACAATCAGTACTATCTCCAGTTGTTTTTGAGTAGTAGTTCTTTTAACCTAAAACATTAACAAAATCTCATAAATTATCAAATAACTTTTGGGATTATCTGCCATGGATTTCAAACCACGGAAGTAACATTTTTTGCACAACCAAAATACCGGCGTTTTTCTATAGTTGTTGTTGTTTATTTTTCTGTTTTTTTTTTTTTCTTTTAACTCTATTGTCGACACATCCTCACATCATTCAAACATAAAATAAATCCAGAACACTTTATAGAACTTTAAAAAGTGAATAGAAAATATACATTTTCTGTTGGTTGCTTTGGAATGTTCCACAATTTTTTTGTTGTGGTTATGGTTGCTTTAAATATGTGTCAGTTTATAAATGGAACTGACTGACTGAATGTCTGCCTAAGCTGCTAAATTTATTTGGTTTATTTTTAAAAAATTGTTGATAATAATGGTGTTTGCTTTACATTTAGTTTGAGTTGGTTTTAATGTTGGAGTTTTTTATTGTTTCTAAAAATAAAACAAAAGAGTTGTAGATAAAATTGTTTATAGGAATATCGAGATTGTTTTTGATCATTTTTATGAGAACACATAGTGATAAACTAATAACTTCTACAGATGTTTTAGGATTGTCATATTAAGTACAAACTTAAAACTTAATACAACTTACTATAAAAGATATTATTTTCATTCATTCATGGGTTGCAAATTTAATAGCAAACAATTTCAAAATACTCTTTCCCCCGCAACACTTTGTAAATTGTATTTATAAATATTAACATTGTCTTTCTTTTCTCCATGGGATATTTTTTTTCTTTTTGTCTTTTTTCTTACTAAAATAAAATCTGATATTTTGTTGTTGGTTTTGGTCGCGTGGCACAGTTTTTATATTTTTATATATATTCACTATAGTTTTGTCTTAAAACTACAACTAATCTACTCTACACTCTTGACTGTGAAATCATTATTTATTACTCATTTATTCATTCATAATACTTTTTTATATAAATTTTTCATCCAAGTACCAACAACAACTACATGTACACAAATTAAGATATTAGTTGTTTTTGTATTTTTTTATTGAATGAAATGAAACTTTTGTTTTTGTTATACTTTCGTGTTTTATTATTTTTTTGTTTTATTATTCATAAACAATAATAAAAATTGTGTGTTTTTTTCTTTATTATATATTTAATGCAAAAATTATTATCATTTCATTTGAAAAAGCCATTAATCTATTCATAATTTTTAAGTTCTTTTGAAATAAACAAGTTGTTTTCTGTTCTATTTATAAATATTTAATATTGTATGTAGGCTTAAGTTTATTTTTATTATAGAATATTTTATTTATTTTATTTATATATTAGTAAGGTCAGTTTTTTTTTTTTTAATTTAAAAGAATTTTTAAAGCGAAACAATTTAGAGAGTTTAGTTTTCCTAGAAAAGTATACTTCCACACCTTTTAAAAGCCATTGACATTTAAAGTAGAAAAAGAAAATAAATTGATTAAGATTATAAGTTTATCACTGAAACTGCTTAACTTTTTATCCAATAAAGTAATGCTGATTAGCCGTGACAAACGTTCCTAAGATAATCGGTTCTTTGCAAGGAACAACAATCAAAAATAGTTATTGTTGTAGCAGCGACACGTGTAAAGTTAGTGTGGCTGGGTTGACAATCCTTGGTCGCTGTTTTTTGAACTCCGCAACGTTCAGGTGCTAAGAAACGATTGTCGTGGGAACGTGCATCAAGAATAGTGAACTCAGCTTCATCGACTGCTACATTTACAATATTAACAACTTGGGTTCATCCAGGATAAAGCAATGTAGATTACGCAGGTTGTTGTTGTTGTAGCAGCGACACGTGTAAAGTCGGTGTGGCTGGGTTGACAATCCTTGGTCGTTGAACTCCGAGTCGTTCCGGTGCGAAGAACCGATTGTCGTGGGAACGTATTACGCAGGTCAATCATTCCCACTACAATCGGTTCGTTGCAATGGATAGACTCAGAATTCAAGGAACTACGACCAAGGATTATCCACTCAGCTGCATTGATTTTGCATCACTCCCAACTGCAACGACTTGGTTTGAAACCAACTATCCTTTTGAAACCAACTAGCTTTACTATTTCTCTTTTTAGGGATACGTTGTCTAAATGAGAACTCTACTTTCTCTAGTCCCTTACTTGCACATTTCTCCTGCTGTCATGTTAACATTCCGTTAAGATCTCAACAAAGATTTTAATACTTCTCTAGTCGACTACTTTCAATCTGTTTTCCTATCTCTAGATTGGTTGTTTTAGTGTTGCCAAGAGTAAAATGTAAAAGGTTAGCACATTGTCTTTATGTTTCTATTACTGGTAAAACACTCATTTGTTCCTTATATACATCTCTTTGTGATTCCAGAAATAGAGAATGATAGTTGTACGTATTAAATGAGTTTATCTCAGATAAGTTCGTAGTACATTGCAGAGAATGTCTACTTTTCATCTTGTATCTGTGTTCTGCCAGGAGCAGGTTTTGACAAAGAAAGTGAATGAAATCCTCTTTTTCCTCTACATAATGACAATTTCTGGAGAAGTTGTTACATGGCATAGTCAATGATTTAGCATGAAATACATAAAGGCAGCCACAAAATAACCAAACTATTGACAGGAACAACTCGTCATATAGTTTGCTGGAAGTTCTTAGAAACGTGAAATAAACAACTTGCTGTGTATTGTTAAGAATTTAAAGTGGGCCAATATCTAGTACAGCAGAGAAGTAGTCCCTGATCGATCAGGGACAACATTTTATACAACTTTTTCTGATCATTAACGATCCAAGTCTAATCGAGATTGTGAATAGCATCCTAAAACAGTATTTAATTCATGTCAAATGAATACTGTCTAAATGTCAAAAATCTGATATCTTCATTAAGATAAATCACATTCCTGATCATTATCTTATTCGTTTTCAATTGGTTGGTTGTTCCGTCTGTAATAGATGCTCACGTGGGTTCTTTTGGTTTCCTTGTGATACCTGTAAGAATATTTAAGGAAAGAGGAACGGAAAAGAGGAAATTGTATTAGGAGACGATAGTAAGAACTCATTAAAAACAGAGATTAATTTGGGCAGAGAGAGCGAGAGAGATCAAAACGTAAGAAGAGAGAGTCATGTACTTGAAAAAGCTACTGATCAGTTCTATTAGAGTTTATTTCAACAAACCATTCACAATGCCTGATGAAACCATTGTATGTAAGTTTTCTATTTTAATTCCAGATAACTCTGAGGTGTCCGCCAAGAAATCTATATCGGTAGTAGTAGTAGTTCTATTCAGTTTATAAGGTAACATGTAAGCTCTCTGTTCTTAAAAACCACCTAGTAATACCTCTCAAAACTATGTGACTTACAACACGAAAGAAGCATTGTACGTGTAGATGTCTGTAGGGCGTAAAACAAATAAACTTCGATACCAGTATCGGGCTTCTAGCAACGCGCTTCTTATTAAATTAAAAACAGCTGTTTTCTTGGCACGTAAAAGTCAACGCCAAAAAACACAGCGATTGATGTTTTTTTTTACCAAAAAGGCAATATTTTTTTTAAATGCGTGTATGTACTGCTATTCTTTTGTTTTTGTTTCCTCTTCCTCTAATTTGTATTTTTTTGTTGTCGTTTAACAGTTTAGTTCAAAAGAAAATATATAAAATGTAAACAACTATAATTAATGGTGTTCTTTAGATCTACTACAATTTAGCAAAAAAAAAAA
Organism: Lucilia cuprina; assembly: GCF_022045245.1. Taxonomy (NCBI): domain Eukaryota; kingdom Metazoa; phylum Arthropoda; class Insecta; order Diptera; family Calliphoridae; genus Lucilia; species Lucilia cuprina. The sequence goes on from NC_060952.1 coordinate 75,210,419, forward strand.
AAAAAAAAACAAGCAAAATAAATAACAAATAGCGTAACAAAACATAATTGGCATAATAATCAAAAAAACAACAAAGTAAAATAACAACAATAAAAATAAAACGCAACAAACAAATTTAAATGACGTAATATAATAAAAAAAAAGGAATTGTGGATGTTGGGAATAGAAGTGTAATTATACATGCGAATGAGCGAGCACAATTCGTTTAGTTAGAACGCAAAAAACGCAAAACACCGGCAAAAAGAGAAAAACAAAACATTTAAAAGACTTTGTAAACTTCACATCAAAGTTATAGCAAATGCTTCCCCATTTGATATAATAAAAGGAAATAAAAGAAATAAGAAATGTTATTTAAACGCAATAAAGAATTTTGTTTGTTTGTAAGAATATTGTGAAAGTGTTTAATGTGTGTTTTCACAAAGTTTTCGTGTATTTAATTCAGAAATACTTAAAGCCGGAAACTACTCTAGAAATCCCAGATGTAGAAAGCTTTATTCTATACGGAATTCATTGACAAATTTGCTATTTGAGGGACTACTTTTGACTAGCTTTTTGATGAATAGAATCCCAGCTAAAGAAGAGTTTGTATGTGTCTTTTAATGCAAAATAAAGACAACATCCAGCAGTTTGTAAAAGAGTCATTTCATCTACAATTGCAACCATTAACACCAACGTCGTAACGAATATACTATTTGAAAACGAAAGTAAAAACAATCGTTGTCAGTTGAGTGCCCGTTTTGTTAGTAAGTGCGGATGCATTTAACATTCCCAAGAAAAGGAAAGGACCATTGCCATTTTCAATGTATCTTTGTAATCTATGAAGTAGGCAATACCATTTTAACAGGACAAGCCAATGTTTAAATAGTTTTATACTAAGATAGCTGGTGTCAATGGGTAACCCTAGATGGCCACTTAAGGAAAAGTATTCTTACATAGTTTTAAGTTTCTTAGATTGATGCCACAGGATTTTGAAGAAGTAATATGCTATAGTTTTATTAATACACGACAATGTTTGGCGTTTGTCTAAGACGGCTCCTTGAAAAGGAATAAGAATAGATAAGTAAGATCTTCGGGAGTGTAGGAAGATAGCTCCTAATCGTCCAAGACTCTTTAACAATGAATTTTCTTTACTTTGCATCGGAAAAGAGAGATTGTATCCACACATTGTTAAATAATGGGAACATTAGTAGACACTTCTTAACCATACACAGAGAAGAGTTCGGTATCGAAACAAGAAGTAATAAGTATTCCCACATAGCGTTAAGTTTCTTCGATTAATGCCGCAGGAGTTTAAAGAAGTTTGTATGCAATAGGTTGCTCAATACAAGACAATGTTTCGTGTTCGGGTTACGTCTAAATGCGGCTCATTTAAAAGGAATAAGATGGATGAAAGACCTTCTCTTGTGTTTGAAAAGAGTTCCTAAACGTTGTGGTTTTGCATTGACGTTAATAGTACGGATTAACTTTAACAATTCTGAGACTTTTAATCAAAGTTTTTCCCATATTTTGTATCCAAACATCCTAAACCACGAAGAGTTAACAGTGAATCCTTGCTTATAGGAACATTAACTTTGAATTCTATCCATACATAGCCGAATATTGGAAACATTAGCAGACACATTGTATTCATACATAGAAACAAACATTCAAACATGAAGTTTCTTAGATTGCTACCACAGAAGTTTAAAGAAGATACACGACAATGTTTGGTGTTCGGGGTTAGTCTAAGAGCGGCTCCTTGAAGACCTTTGCTTGTGTTTTGAAAAGAGTTCATATTCTTTTTTATCAACAATAAGGATTAACTTTAGCAAGTCCGAGACACTTAAACAAAGACTTTTTATAACTTAACACGATGGTGCTACTCTTTGAGTAAGAACATCAAAACTAAAGTAAACTTTTGTCGAATCTTGTATTCCTCCACATGCCGTCAATTGAAGGGTGCTAGTGTTTAGCATATTCCAGCTACTAGACAAGAAAGCTTGTAAAAGTAGAACTTTCTTAAAGATAAAGTTTGGGCCTTCCGCCCAAAGAATTGTCTTTCCTTTGTGTCCAGACAACCAGATTCCTGATTTGCCTGCTTATTATGTTTTGTATTCATGGCATCTGTATCCTACGCCAGAAGCATCTGAAATTTGAATCTATAGTTATAGGAAGTTCTGGTGCCTTTGACTGGCTAGTTGTTAAAGTTCTACTCAATTAGTAGAAATGCCGTGGGGTCGACTTCTACCAGAGTCTCCGATTAAGAATCGCTCAATAGTCCCCATAGAGACCTGGATGTTTTTTTTCGTATTCTATAGAGATATCTAGATATTTTTCTTTGGATAGATGGAGGCTCAAACTAACTGCTAACTATGGCATTGGAGGCATTGTATCAACACATAACGGGGAGCCTGCAAGATAAGTACCTAGTTTTTCTGGATACTCTTATTGTTTATTAAACTATAACTAAGGCTAGTTGGTAGAGTTCTACTCAATTAGTAGGAATACCTTGGACTCGATTTCCATTAGATTCACTGATGTTTAGATGTTTTCTCTTCGGACTCAATAGAGAGACCTAGATGTTTTTCTTCGGATAGTTGGAAGCTTAGATGTATATCTTTAGATTCAATGTGACATACAACCTTCTTTCAAACTAACTAGCTAACTGTGAAAAAGATGATGGAGGTATTGTATCGACATATAGCGGGAAGAATTTAAGACATGTTCACAACTTTTCCTAGATTCTTGTATTGTTCATGAAACTATTCTATACTTTACTCTATAATAAAGCTTCTATATCCATAAAAGCTAAAAAATAGCAAAATCCAAATTCGAATAAATAAATCGTAACATATGCAATCAGATTATTATTCAACTAAAAATACAATTTTGAATTCAACAGACATGCAGATTTCCATTAAAAACCATAAAATTCTAACGTTGTTGCAGACGCCAGCTTGTTGTTTTTGTTATTATTTTCCTTTTTTTTTAAATATAAAATATCATTATCAACAACGTCATCTTCATTATCATGGGCCTGATGTGCCGTTGTTGTTTTTGTTACTATAGCTGTTCGTTGTTCCTCCACGTCAGTATGTCAAGGTTGTATACATGAAATGAATAAACAACTACAACAACAACAAAATGTTTTTATATAAATAAAATCTATAGAAAAAGTACAAAAAAAATTTTTTTAAGGAAATACCCTCCAACAAATATAACAACAACAACAATGAAATTAAGTAGGAATGAGTAGTGAGTGTTTGTATGTTTAGAAAAAAAAATGAAATAAAAATAAAAACCAGCAGCAACAACAAAAAGAACGTAGTAGAGCTTTACTTTATATGATAAAAATATACATACAGACAAACATGTTTGTAAATATGTAAGAGAAATGATGTTTTAAAGCAAATATTTTTATGTCTGACTAACATAGTGTATGATGACAAGTGCATTTAGTGTTAAAGAAAAGTAGTATGTAAAAACTACTACTACTATTATCTACTACTATTATGCATGCTAATACTTTTGACACTTCCTAACAACAACATATACACACATTCTCTCTCTCTCTCTCTATTTCTAAATAAAGAACTTTTGCATTTGAAATGCCGTGTTGAGTATATATATTTTTTGGTTTAAATTTATATAAAATTTAAAAGAAGCAACAACAAAAAACATAATAAAATTGCCAATTACAATTACAAATAATGTAACAATCTATAAACAGACATATATACAAACAAATAAATTTCAATATAAACAATAAGTCAATGAACTTTTCAAGAAATGTTTTATAGAAAAAAATGTAAAATAAATAAAATATAAAATTTGTATGTATGTTTGTATGTATGTACAAGTACAATTTGCACACTCACAACCTAGATATTTGCTATTAAATATATTACTCTGAATTAACCCAAACCCAATAGCAACACCCTCTCAACAGCACTCAACACCACCACCCAAAGACTTTAACATCTATACATTTTTTCTGACGTTAACGTCAGCGTCAATGTCTACAATAACGTTGTAGACGTAAGGCATCATTATCAGCACCATATAGACATCATCGTCATAACCAAATGGATTTTTTTTTCGAAATGGGTTTTAAATTTTGTTTTTTATTTATACAAAAAATAACACACATCTTTATATGAAAATGTTTAAATAACTAAAATTGTATACATGTTTGTGTCTACCTACTTAGTATTGGTTTAATAAACAATTTGATAAACCTACATATCAGCCATTTAGAAAAAAAGAATAAAAAAAAAATAATAATAAAAATAAAAACACAAACAGAAAATCAGCTGAGTAGGTGAGTTATAATGTTTTTGTTGTTGTCAGTGCAGCCTTTAATTTTGTTGTAGTGATACCAATAAATAAAAAGTTGAATGACATTAAATTGCAAAAAAATACAAACAAAGATACTCAAACACACGCACACGTATAAAACAAACAAAGTAAGAAACAAGTAAGAGCGCTATATTCGGCTGTGCCGAATCTTATATACCCTTCACCATAGTGAATTTTAAAGTCTAGTTAATAAAAACATTAAAAAAATTTGAGTCGATTT